>NC_025996.2:10134851-10188086 GCF_000442705.2 Elaeis guineensis | reverse complement strand
AAAATTCAAGATGTGTAGTTCCGATGATTTAGTCCTCTATCATGAGTTTCGACTAAATGGTAGGTCATGAAAATATCAAACTTCATCATCAGTCATATAATAGATTCAATTAGCTCAAATTCAATTGTGATTCTAATAAAAAAATTTCATCAATCACGCTGCTAGGCCACAGACTTACGGACTAGCCTTTCAAATCTCATAGGACTACTTCTTTTTATCAAAATTGATAGATTCTTCTAGATACGCATTCTACTCCTACAGTGAACTAACTGTCGCCAACATACATACAAAGACTCAAAGAGGCATGTTTCAGTGCAGTCAAACTCCAGCAGCCTCGCTGTGAGCAATCGTGCCATCGCAGGTCAAAGACTATTCACACAACTACAGCAAAGATCACTGACAATTGAATAAAATTCACATCTCTTGTATAGTCACGCTCAGTACTAAATTATTCTCTAACAACTATCCGCACTTGCCGCTCAGTATCTCTACACTGTAGTCTAAGACTCATTTACTCTGAAAAAAGCGATCTGTGCGCTGATCTATCTGCATCGATCACCATCCTCATGATGATACTATGATGGGTAGTAATTTAGGAATTACTTATACATGCTCTAATTTTTAACCCTTGAGAAGATGTATCATAAGCATTAATTCCATAAACGATTCAAAGGATACATCATACTTGAATGAAAATAAAACTTACCCTTTTATTTATCAAATCAATGTTTTAAATATAAATTTGTATCCTAGAGAAATACAATGTGTCAGCCATATTGACTTCTAGGACATGCATCCAACAAAATCATCTGCCATCAAATGTCAAGCTCTTCTATGAGTATCTTTCTTAAGACTCATTTGGTGACGAAAAGTGGAGGGGAAGAGGTACTTCCTGAAAGTGAAGAAAGTGCCTCTTGTTGGTTAGAGTTTTAAGAAGAAAGAAAGTAAAAAAAATACTTCCCATGAAAGTCACTTCCCACATTCATGGAAAGTGAAAACCCATGTAGAAGGTGGGTTTTGATACTTTTCGTGACATGAAAAGTGTAGTTTTTTTTTCTTTTCTAAAATACCCTTTAAGATCCATAATAAAATTTAATAAAATATCAATAGATGGTTAGGATGAAATACGAATAGTAATATAATCTTATATTAATATTATCTTAATATTCATATAAATATAATATAATATTTATTATATTTATATTATTTTAATATTTATATTAATATAATATTTTTATTAATATTATTATAATATTTATACTAATATAATATCATATTTATATCTATATAATAATTTATTATATTAAAATATTCATATTATGTTAATATAATATTATATATTATATTATATTAATACAATAAATTATTATGGTTAATATTATATATATATATTTATATTATATTTATATTAATATAAATATAATATTTATATTATATAAAGTTATGAGTAAAATGTATATTTTATATCTACTAAGGGTATAATAAGTATTTTACACAGTTTTTTCAAGAAAATAGATGTTCATCCAAATATAAGCTACTTTATAATAAGTCATCTTCCCATGATCAACCAAACATACCAAAATCCTATTTCCAGGAAGTAACTTCCTGGAAAGTTACTTCTCAGAAAATTACTTTCTGGAAAGAAAAGTTCTTCCCGCAAACCAAATGAGTCCTAAAAGTTTAACAAGATGGTCCATCAATATGGATCATCCGAAGAGGGTTGATTGTCTCCATATCAACAATCTGTGCATTCTCAGCACATATTACCAACCCCATCCAACTTTATCATCACCATGATTCTCAATTTCTTGCTTCATTGTGGATCAATAAGTTAACTTGTGACTTAAAAAATTCACATGAATCATTATGCATCATTTCATGCCCATGATTAGCCTCGTTTTTTGAGTTAGAAGCCTTTCATCAAAGAATTCTTTTCAAGGATTTAGAATGGGAATGAGAAAAGGATAAAATACTTGAATGGGAGTAGAATTCTGATGCCTCTCATCAACACTATAGGTTTCTAAGGTCTAATTGGTAAAAAAAAATTATCTACTTTTGAAGATAATTTGACAAGTCCTCGTTCCTTAAGGATGAGACTGGATGTAAATCCAGACTCATATTTTATGAATTCTTAGGCTACATATACATGGTCTATGTTGTGCTCCACTTATCAAGAAAATTAACCTTTTTCAAATCTAGCTCCAAATGCTTCAACCTGTACTTGAACAATACCCACGTCTCTGGTTTAAAATGAAGGGTCAATAAAGTGCAATTAATTTCTATCATATTTTAAAAATATATGTCCAATTTTACATACATTATATATGGTGATCAAAATATCTCTACAACCCAGCTTGCTAATTGCAGAAAGAGTACAAAATTTCTGTATCAAGTGTTCGATAGACTGCGTACTGGATCGAACATAAAATCAGAGGCTTGGAAAAACATACATGTAAAACACATAATCATACAAACACATACTCCTTATAAAAATTGAGATAAGATTAAATTTCAAGAACGACTATAATCTTGTATGGTAAGATTTGGTGATTTTGAAGTTGACTACTAGTACGTTAACCAGTTTAAAGCAAACAATATGAAATAGGATTCAACTCAAACTATTGTGTATCATATCGAAATATACCATGACCATTTGAGTTAACTGTTTGAAATGCTATTCAAAATTTTATAGGCCTTGTGTGCACAGGCAGAACGAGACGTGGGTTTTCTCACCAACACAGAAATACCAATGGCCACAAAATCAATAAAGTCTAATTACACCTTCCTATTACTGAAAATAATTCTAAATGTCTCCATGCCATAAGCAGTGCATGATGCCTATCCTGGTTATTGTACAATGCATACAAATAGTTATAAATGGATGAAATAAGAAGGAAGATTTTGAGCAAAAGTAGCTCCTTCAAAAGTTACACTAAAAATGTTGAGAAGTTGCATCATGTCCTTGGCTATTGTGCTATCCTTGTTATGCAACATCTTTCGCGTTCATAGGAAAACCGTGAATGATAAAGAACATCCAATTGCACCAAAGAGAAATTTGGGGACAAACACATATTCTCACAGATCATCAATCATGTCTGGATGCATCAGTTCAAGAACTAAAAGTGTTACCTTGCATGATACCCGGTCCACGTAGCCAAAGCTCACCCCTGCATTCCGGAGGCAAACCAGATCCAGTTTTCAAATCCACTATTTTGGCTTCCGTGTTTGGAGCTAACAGTCCTACCGAAGTATACTTTTTACAATCTGCTGTATTGAAACCACGAGTTCCTACTGCAGTAGACTCAGTCATCCCATATCCCTGAGGAAACAAAATTTTTAGGAAACTTTAATCATATTAAAAAATAATAATAATCTACATCATTGAAATCCTGATGCTGCAATGGGAGCTGTCTAATGACATGGTTAACACTGGATTGGCAGCTTATGTAATGGAGGTATAAGAAAAGAAGCTCTCATTTGCACAAAGAAACATATAGAAAGCATTCTTTGCACAGTTTCCTGAGATGTTCAGTGGCTTCATGGAAGAAGCTATAATCAAATCAACAACGCAACTAATAATCAAAGATAACATACTAGTGATCATCACCTGAATGAAATCAACATGAGGAAAGGCTTCTAGGAAGTTCTGTATCAAATTTTCACTAATAGGAGCTGCCCCACAAGAGACCTGTCTCAAAGACCTCAAATTACAGCCACTGGAATCTTTAACTCCCATCACAAGAGCTGCCAACATTGGTGGGACAGCCGGGAAATGAGAGACCTTGTATCTATCGATAACTCTAATTGCTTCCTTCGGATCGAACCTCCGCAAAACCACAACTGTGGAACCCAAGGAAAGGAGCCCCATTGTGAAGAGCGACAGACCGTAGACATGAAACATAGGTACGGCAGCAAGGTACACATTCTTCCAACTCTCGTATTATACTGCGAAGCATCGAACCGGGTAAAGAGCTCCACCATTGCGACGAAATTTGCGTGCGTGATGACGACTCCTTTGCTGGGTCCAGAAGTGCCTGAAGAAAACAGTATCGCAGCGGCGTCCGTCTGCCGAATTAGAGGCTTTGGTGCTTGTTTCGGATCCCTCGAAAGAAGATGACCGAAGCTAGAGAATTCTGTTGCATCAAAATCCAATCTTTCGGGTACTGTGACTACCCGAACACCCAGTCCATCAAACTTTCCCACGTTTTCAGAGAAGGTGAAGACCAATTCAGCCTTGGAAATGCTCATCTGTTTCTTAATCTCCCCGGGCTTGCACAAAGGATTCATCGTAGTAAAAATGGCGCCTACGGACATAACGCCCAGTATTATAACAGGGAAGAGAATGGTATTGGGCAACAGAACCAGAACCACATGGCCGCTGGAGATGCCGATGTGGTCGAGGCCAGAGGCCATGGACTCGACCATGTCGCGAAGCTTGGGATAGGATATGGAGAGCCCGGACACGGAGTCGACCAGGGCTGTGGCACCTTGGTGGCCATGGGAGAAGAGGAAGGACACCAAGTCCTGGAATGGGTTCTGGGGAAGGTCTCTTGGGGGGTGCTTGCTGGTATAGATGCCGGTCTCTGGTGAGAAAAAGCTTGGATATTGGATCTGGTTAGGAGACATGGAGGTGAAATGCTCACGAGAATTCACCAGCGTTGGAGAAAAGAAGAAAAAAAACTGGGTCGAGAGAGAGATTGGAAGGGGTTTAAGAAGTGAAACAGAGCAGGGGAGACTGGAGAGGTACGTGGAAGGGAGGAACGAGGCGGCAGGGACGCAGAGCAGGGGAGACGTTTAATTCGGGTCGGCTTTTAAAGCCAGAGAGGTGAGATGGTCCACGCGATTTGGGGCCACCAGCCATGGATGCTGGACCCTCTGAAGGCCTTTTTTTTTAATATATATATATATAAGAATTGAACCGGGTTCATGGACTTGATCGTAATGGGGTCAGATTAGGCTTTCGGTTTGGAACATTTGGGGAGCATTGGTCAGGATGACAGAGACACGTCCGTCAATTGCTCAACACCAAACCTGCTCGATTTCCTCAATCCCAATTTGCTTCGATTGCGGCCTAAATATACCGCAAATGTTCCATATTAAAACTTGCCAATTTGCTTGCCTAGGATTTTTTTTTATTATTATTATTTGCTACTGTGGAATAATTTTTGGTGCTATCGCCGTCGGATATAGCGATATGTACGAGAGCAAAACCAAAAAAAATCCTTAGTACAAAAAATATGATAGGCGTGGAGGTTTGAGTCTTGGAGGAGAGATCTCTCTATCAGCTTAGGAGATGAGACATCGTGGGAAGGACAAAATTAGGATCGCTAAAAAAAGTTGTAACAACTAAGATATTTTTTATCAAAAAAAAAAAAAATTCTAAGTTTTATATATTTAAACAATCTGTCCTTTCATTGAGATATTTTTTGCATGATCTTAATAATATCAAACATCATATGATATTTTCATTAATTATTATTAAACATAAAAATATCCTTAGTTAAATAATTTTAACTAAAAAATTTATTTTTATTTAATTAATATTTCAAGTTGACATATGACAAAGATGGGAACATATTACTATCATTACTTTTCTATTACTTCCTACTATTTCTTGGTGTGATAATAAATAGTGATATTATAGATTTCTTAATAATAATATGGACAGTTAATGACTTTTCCATAGATGCATTCTACCCATTGTTTGTTGTATCAATTTATATAAACTAGATGTTGGGAAAAATAGAAAAAAACAGCTCATAACACAAGAATGATAAGGTTATTTGTCCAGATAATGAGGGGATTCAAAATGATGGTATTATAAATGTTATTAATTAGGATCACTAAAAAAAGTTATAACAACTAAGATGTTTTTTATCAAAGAAAAAAAAAACTCTAAGTTTTATATATTTAAACAATCTATCCTTTCATTGGGATATTTTTTGCATGATCCTAATAATATCAAACATCATATAATATTTTCATTAATTATTTATTAAATATAAAAATATCCTTAGTTAAATAGTTTTAACTAAAAAGTTTATTTTTATTTAATTAATATTTCAAGTTGACATATGAAAAAGATGGGAACATATTGCTATCATTACTTTTCTATTACTTCCTACTATTTCTTAGTGTGATAATAAATAGTGATATTATAGATTTCTTAATAATAATATGGACAGTTAATGACTTTTTCATAGATGCATTCTGCCCATTGTATGTTGTATCAATTTATATAAACCAGATGTTGGGAAAAATGAAAAAAAATAGCTCATAACACAAAAATGATAAGGTTATTTGTCCAGATAATGAAGGGATTCAAAATGATGGTATTATAAATGTTATTAATTAGGATCGCTAAAAAAAGTTGTAACAACTAAGATATTTTTTATCAAAGAAAAAAAAAACTCTAAGTTTATATATTTAAACAATCTGTCCTTTCATTGGGATATTTTTTGCATGATCCTAATAATATCAAACATCATATAACATTTTTATTAATTATTTATTAAATATAAAAATATCCTTAGTTAAATAGTTTTAACTAAAAAGTTTATTTTTATTTAATTAATATTTCAAGTTGACATATGAAAAAGATAGGAACATATTACTATCATTACTTTTCTATTACTTCCTACTATTTCTTGGTGTGATAATAAATAGTGATATTATAGATTTCTTAATAATAATATGGACAGTTAATGACTTTTCCATAGATGCATTCTGCCCATTGTTTGTTGTATCAATTTATATAAACTAGATGTTGGGAAAAATAGAAAAAAACAGCTCATAACACAAGAATGATAAGGTTATTTGTCCAGATAATGAGGGGATTCAAAATGATGGTATTATAAATATTATTAATTAGGATCACTAAAAAAAGTTGTAACAACTAAGATGTTTTTTATCAAAGAAAAAAAAACTCTAAGTTTTATATATTTAAACAATCTGTCCTTTCATTGGGATATTTTTTGCATGATCCTAATAATATCAAACATCATATAATATTTTTATTAATTATTTATTAAATATAAAAATATCTTTAGTTAAATAGTTTTAACTAAAAAGTTTATTTTTATTTAATTAATATTTCAAGTTGACATATGAAAAAGATGGGAACAGATTACTATCATTACTTTTCTATTACTTCCTACTATTTCTTGGTGTGATAATAAATAGCGATATTATAGATTTTTTAATAATAATATGGACAGTTAATGACTTTTCCATAGATGCATTCTGCCCATTGTTTGTTGTATCAATTTATATAAACTAGATGTTGGGAAAAACGGGAAAAAATAGCTCATAACACAAGAATGATAAGGTTATTTGTCCAGATAATGAGGGGATTCAAAATGATGGTATTATAAATGTTATTAATTAGGATCGCTAAAAAAAATTGTAACAACTAAGATATTTTTTATCAAAGAAAGAAAAAAACTCTAAGTTTTATATATTTAAACAATCTGTCCTTCCATTGGGATATTTTTTGCATGATCCTAATAATATCAAACATCATATAATATTTTCATTAATTATTTATTAAATATAAAAATATCCTTAGTTAAATAGTTTTAACTAAAAAGTTTATTTTTATTTAATTAATATTTCAAGTTGACATATGAAAAAGATGGGAACAGATTACTATCATTACTTTTCTATTACTTCCTACTATTTTTTGGTGTGATAATAAATAGTGATATTATAGATTTCTTAATAATAATATGGACAGTTAATGACTTTTCCATAGATGCATTCTGCCCATTTTTTGTTGTATCAATTTATATAAACTAGATGTTGGGAAAAATGGAAAAAAACAGTGAATGATAAGGTTATTTGTCCGGATAATGAGGGGATTCAAAATGATGGTATTATAAATGTTATTTTTGTTAACTTTTAGGCTAGAGAATAGTATTTTATTTAGTGAATATTATTTATGTGAAAAATATCTAATATTTTAGTTATATATCTGGCATTATAATAAAATAATAATTATATGATGGTCTATATGACAAGCAATACCATTTATCCAAATCACTCTGCATGCCTCTGACCAAGGACAAATGCTAAGCAATGTCAATTGGTCGCACGTGTGTAAGGCTTAGCCCTATGGGTATGTAAGATAAAATTCATCAAAAAACAAATACAAAACAATCTAATAATAACTCAGTATAAACATGACAAATTTTACTATTATCTAACTTCAAACTATCTAAATTAGCCACATGCTAATTCGAAAACCACAACTAATATTACACAACTACAAATGAAGGTAATTTACAAATAAACCTATAAAACATTACAAATCCTTTAAGTTCCAACAAGTTCTATAAAACCATGATGTCAAAGGGGTTCCAAAATAAAACTAAGCATTTGTTTGGATAGTTAGGATTAAAATTCTATGAAATTTGTGACTCAAACACCAAATATATAGAATTATAGGTGAGATTGGGCTTATTTTATGACTATCCAGAATCATCTTTGTGTTGACTGGCCAGAATCTCGTAAAGAGAAAAAATAATCTCAACCATTCAAATAAATTCTTAGCATCTTGGTTGGTCCAACTTTCCAAAACCTTGCTATATACTCACATTGTAATTGCAAATGACAAACTTCTAAATCTCAAGCTTTGAAAGAGAGACTTAGCTGAATGCTAAAAACCAATAAGAAAAAAAATACCATTAACAAAAACAAGACTTTAATAATGAATATTTTGTCCAAAAATATTTCTAAATAGCGATATACAAACTATTTTCCAAAACCCATATTTCACATATAATTTCAAATAGCAACTTATAAATCAGTTCCAAAACCAACATATCGCTTATATAAATATTTCTAATGAATAATAAATCATTTCCTATATCGCTATTTCACATATAATTCCAACAAGCATTTTTCAAAGCCAGTGGACTACATTCTTATTTTTCATACGGTGGGATCTAATATACAATATTTAATCCTCATGGAATAGGTCCAGTATACAACATTCTACTCCTGTTGAGCATGTCAATATACTGAATTTAATAATATACACATGAGCAATGCATGTGCATTAGAGGAAGTGGGTACATTTAAATCATTGAAATTTCTCCATTATCATTTTTATCGATCAAATTGAGAAAGATCGGTCAAACTGATAAAATTTGAGCCGGAGCAACCAGTGAGAGAACAAATCCATTCCAAGTACTCATTATTATATCAAACATTTAATATAAAAGAGTGTTTGATTCACAATCTAAGTCGCAATCGAAAAAATCAGATGCAGAATGGGTTAAAATAAAATTTAAAATAATCATATTCTTCAAAATATTTGATTCATAACTGTAATTAAAATTAAAATAAAATAAAAATAAAAAGTCATTCTATCCAAAAATTATAATTAAAATAAAATTCTTTCCGATCAAACAGTTAAAATGAAAGTTTCCCTTCCCAATTTCATTTCAGGTGTCAACTTCATTCTCAATTTCATCCTCGACAGACTTTCTGGAATGCCCCTCAAAGTAATGCAAAAGGAGAAAAGACCATTTTGAATGGCGTTTCTTCTCTTTCCACGTCACCTCTTTTTTTCCATGGCAAGGTGGGGAAAAAAAAGAAAAAATAGCATTTTTAAAAACGCCATTTTGAATGACATTTTTTTTCCACCAAAAAAAAGAAAAAAATCGGAAAAGAATGGGAAAAAAATAAATTTTAAAATTTTAAATTAATAAATAAATTAAAATTTTAATTTTGATTGAAATTTAAAATATAAAAATTTGAATTTGTAATTCAAATAAAAAAATAATTTTAGATTATTTTTTTATCAAATTATTTTTTAAAAAAATAACTAAAAAATTTTTAAAAAATAAAAAGTGCCATTAAAAAATAAAAATTTTAAAAAAATCGAGAAAAATAAGAATTATAATTTGAAATTTAAAAAAAATAAATTTTTTAAAATTAATTAAAATAAAAATATCATTTCAAATTACTTTCTCAAATTAAAATTAATTTATTTAAAAAATATTTGAAATAAAAAAAAAATAGCCTAAAAAAATTTCATAAAAACAGAAAGAAATGAAAAAAATAAAAAATAATATAATTATAAATTTGAATAAAATGTGAAAAAAAGAAATTTATAAATTAAATTTTTTAAAAAATAAGAATTTTAACTTTAATTCAAATAAAAAATATAATTTCAAATTATGTTGTCCATTTCAAAATATTTTTTTAAAAAATTATCTCAAGAAAAGAAAAAAAAATATTGTAAAAAAATAAAAATACCCTAAAAAGAAAAAAAGAAAAAAATAGAATTAAAAAAATAGAATTACAATTCTAATTAAAAAATAAAATTTTTAATTTTTAATTTGAAGAAATAAAAATTATAATTGTAATTGAAATAAAAAATAATAATTTAAATAACTAAATTAATTTAAATATAATTGTTTAAAAAATATTTTAAATAAAGAAAAAAAATATGTAATAGAATGTCAAAAAGATAAAAATGAAAGAAAACTAAAATTATAATTTCAAATTATAAAAATTATAAATTAAATTAAAAAAAATGATATAAAAGAAGTAAATAAAAGAGAAAAAATGGTAATAAAATAGAAATTTATAATTTTTATTTTAATTAATTTTAAAAAATTTAATTTTTTAAATTTCAAATTATAATTCTTATTTTTTCCAATTTTTTTAAAATTTTTATTTTTTAAAAAATTTTTAGATATTTTTTTTAAAAAATAATTCGATAAAAAAATCATCTAAAATTATTTTTTTATTTGAATTACAAATTTAAATTTTTATATTTTAAATTTCAATCAAAATTAAAATTTTAATTTATTTATTAATTTAAAATTTTAAAATTTATTTTTTTTCCATTCTTTTCTGATTTTTTTTTGTGAGAAAAATAATTTTAAAAATATCATTCAAAATGATGTTTTTAGAAACGTCATTTAAAATGACGTTTCTAAAAATACTATTTTAAATAGTTTTTTTTTTTTTTCCTCACCATCTTGAAAAAAAAGAGATGACGTGGAAGGGAAAGAAACGTCATTCAAAATGATATTTTTTTTTAATATTATTTTGATAAAAAAAAAATTAGATTTTGAATTATTTTGATAATTAATTTTTTTTTAATTTCAAAAAGAGCTCAAAATCGAAATCTGTACTCATATCATAAAAAATCGAAACGTGTACCCTATCCAAAATGCAAAACGTGTGACGTTGCTTGCAGGACGTCTATATTCAGCCATCCTAAAGGACGAAAGTGAACCCACGTCGCACGGTCAAATCGTAGAGCGCAACAAATGGCAAATCGTATCCTACGTCGGCCCGTGCACCACGGCAATTTTGCATCTCTCGGTTCCATTCATCCCTTCTAAAACGCGTGTCACTTTTTATTGGATCTGTTACTACTTAGATTTGCCGGAGTCAGAAAATAGATATCTAATAATCTCATATAAAGATATTAATGTTAGAGTCATCTGTAAAATAAATTTTTGATAAAAATTATGATTTCGATAAAAATTTTTAGACATTCAAATCAGAAAAATAGAGAACAAAAGAAGCAGTAATCGAATTCTCTAAAAAAAATTTGATTGAATTTACATGAATTCTCGAAGCTCTGATCGTTTATATAGAAAAATATCAGATAGCTGGATTATTAACTATGAGATTGTACGATTTCGAGATTATCGGATCATTGGACATATCAAATTGGACGGGATAATTCAACCCTCAATCGATCTCACAAGATCAGAGGAGATGGTCATGCCAAATCTTATCTATTCGGGATAGACAGCTATCGCACATGTTAAAGAGATAAGTCGACTGAGCAGCTTATATACAAATCACACCTCGGAGATACCTCAGCTCAGCATGGAGATGGACTCCTCAACTCATACGGCAGTCAGCAGTCATATTGATGATCCGAGAACTTAAAATGTCTTGTGATAAAGTGCTGTCCGAGGTACTCACGGTAAGCACGAAATACTATCCCCCTACTCTTGAGTCTGAGGATCAGGCGAAAGGAGTACTCCAAAAGTACCTCGGATCTAATGTCACGTGCTTCTGCCTTCACGCCTGCCTTCTGCTTTCGGTACGAGTAAGATTCTAGGTTGCTCAGCTTTAGCATAGATATATTTAGGATAACTTCGATTAAAGTGAACATATTTAGAGCAGTTGAGAACAGCTTGAATGTAATCTGGCCGTTCATGAATCTGAGGCATCATAATCATTATCTCAACACTATCCCCCTACTCCTGAGTTTGAGAAAATATCTCAAGTAGAAGGAGTACTTGTTGAGATAATGCCTCTGACCGTATACTATCCGTCTTTTTATTCTTCTTTTGAAGAGATTGTGTGTGTCGACGGCGAGCTTGTGTCTATGACATCTAGAGCTCTTCAGTGATGTTCTGAGGATCTAATTAGTTGTCCCTCTAGAGATTTCCTAAGGATCTTCCTCCGCTTCTCGTGTGACTCGGGCTCTGCAGGGATCTGATAAGTTAGCCTTGCTTCAGAGTCGCTGAGATCTTCTCGAGGGTCTGGTAAGTTAGCCCTTACGAGTGGCATTATATGCCTGGGGTGATCTTGTTCCTACAGCATCTAGCATTTCTCATCTTCGTGCGAGAGGCAGTGTATGTCAGTGGTGAGCTTGTGCCTATGGCATCTTGCACTCTTGGCGGCATTCTGAGAGACTGATTAGTTATCCCTCCGAAGGTTTTCTAAGGATCTTCCTCCACTTCTCGCACAACTCGGACTCTACAGGGGTCTGATAAATTAGCCCATCGCAAAGTCATCGAGGTCTTCTCGAGGGTCTGGTAAGTTAGTCCTCACGAGTAACGTTGTGTGCCTACGACGATCTTGTACCTATGGTATTAAGTACTTCTCGTCTTCACGCAAGAGGCAATGTGTGCCCGCGGCGAGCTTGTGCCTATGGCATCTTGCACTCTCGGTGATATTCTGAAGATTTGATTAGTTATCCCTCCGAAAGTTCTCTAAGGGTATCCCTCTGCTTCTCGCGTGACTCTAGCTCTGAAGGTTCTGGTAAGTTAACCCCGTCTCTGAGTCATCGAGGTCTTCTCGAGGGTCTGGTAAGTTAGATCTCCAGAGTTTCTCTAAGGATCTCTCTCAGCTTCTCACGTGACTCAGACTCTACAGGAGTCTGATAAGTTAGCCCCACCTCGGAGTCGTCGAGGTCTTCTCGAGGATCTGATAAGTTAGTCTTCCGAAGGTTTCCTAAGGGTCTTCCTCTGCTTCTCGCACGACTCAGGCTCTGCAGGGGTCTGGTAAGTTAGCTCCACCTTTGAGATCTTTTCGAGGATCTGGTAAGTTATCTCTCACGAGCGGCGTTGTGTGCCTGCGGCGATCTTGTACCTACGGTATTTAGCACTTCTCATCTTTGCGTGAAAGACAGTGTGTGCCAGCAGTGAACTTGTGCCTACGGCATCTTATACTCTCGACGATATTTTGAGGGTCAAATTAGTTATCCCTCCGAAGATTTTCTCAAGGATCTCCCTCCACTTCTCGTGTGACTCGGGCTCTGCAGGGGTCTAATTAGTTAGCCCCACCTCAGAGTCGTCGAGGTCTTCTCGAGAGTCTGGTAAGTTAGCCCTCACGAGTGACATTGTGTGTCTGTGGCGATCTTGTGCCTGCGACATCTAGCACTTCTCATCTTCGTGCGAGAGACAGTGTGTGCCAATGGCGAGCTTGTACCTACGGCATATTGCACTCTCAACGATATTCTGAGGGTCTGATTAGTTATCTCTCTGAAGGTTCTCTCAAAGATCTCCCTCCGCTTCTCATGTGACTCGGACTCTGCAGGGGTCTGGTAGGTTAGTCCCATTTCGAAGTCGTCGAGATCTTTTTGAGGGTCTGGTAAGTTAGTCCTCACGAGTGATGTTGTGTACCTGCAGTGATCTTATGCCTATGGCATCTAGCACTTCTCATCTTCTCGTGAGAGGCAGTGTGGGCCAGCAGCGAGTTTATATCTACAGCATCTTGTACTCTCAGCGACATTCTGAGGATCTGATTAGTTATCCCTCTGAAGGTTCCCTCAAGGGTCTCCCTCCGCTTCTCTAATGACTCGGATTCTACAAGGGTCTAGTAAGTTAGCCCCACCTCAGATTCATCGAAATCTTCTCGAAGGTCTGGTAAGTTAGCCTTCCGGAGGTTCCCTAAGGATCTCCCTCTGCTTCTTGCATGACTCAAGCTCTGCAGGGGTCTGGTAAGTTAGCCCCGCCTCAGAGTTATCGAGGTCTTCTCAAGGGTCTGATAAGTTAGCCCTCTGAAGGTTTCCTAAAGGTTTTCCTCCGCTTCTCATGCAACTCAGGCTCTATAGGGGTCTGATAAGTTAGCCCCACTTTGGAGTCATCGAAGTTTTCTCGAGGGTCTGGTAAGTTAGCCTTTTGGAGGTTCCCTAAAGGTTTTCCTCCGCTTCTCGCACGACTTGAGTTCTACAGAGGTCTGATAAGTTAGCCCCACCTCGGAGTCGTCGAGGTCTTCTCGAGGGTTTAATAAGTTAGCCCTCTGGAGATTCCCAAAGGATCTCCTTTCATTTCTCGCATAACTCGGGCTCTACAAGGGTTTGATAAGTTAGCTCTACCTTGGAGTCATCAAGATCTTCTTGAGGGTCTGATAAGTTAGCCCTCTGGAGATTTCCTAAGGGTCTCCCTCCGCTTCTCACGTGACTCGGGCTCTGCAAGGGTCTGGTAAGTTAGCCCCACCTCGAAGTTGTCGAAGTCTTCTTGAGAGTCTGGTAAGTTAGCCCTCGCGTTACTTAATTGTAGTTATAGTTCAGGATCTTAAGTAGGAGAAGGAGGCAATTCTTGGAAGACTTGGGTGTCCATCGTAAGTTGATGGTCCTGTAAATTTTATTTTTATAGAAAATATTATTGCATCATTGGTAATATATGCTGAGGTTCATCGAGTTTTATGGCCTAGAAATTGGAGTTCCGTCGAGCTGCTTTAGCCTATAAATTTCTGGGCGTACCATTTTATCCATCCGATACAAACCTTCAATTGGGCGATAACCTTCCTTCTAGCGTCTGCTCGATAGGCTGTGAGACTTTGGCTCGCTGCAGCATCAAATCACCAAATCAAAATGATCATCAGACAAAAAGATCCATATTTTTCTGTAAAAGATTAATTAGTCAGTATTTGGTTACCTCATCTAGATGTGAGCCGATTTTCACCATCCGGCTCAGATTCTTCTTCCTCAGCAGGACATCTAAAAGATCCTCGGTTGATCATAAACTTCATCATTAGATAATAGCTTGAGATATCAGCTTTCAAAGTCCACAGGCTAGGATGATCGAGGATGGCATTGTAAGTCGAGGGACTCCGCTGATCTAGATGACCCCCCAGTAATCCTGTGGATTTCTCCTTGAATGGGTCGCTCTTTTTCCACCAGTTGCCCTCCGATCTGCTGTCATTCATGCCATGTTGGTGCTTATTGCGACTGAGGCTGAGGGAGAGGCTGCTGAGGCAGAGGGGGCGGCTGCTCAACTTTCAAAGCTCGACATTGAGAAGTTGCTCTTCGGACAAAATGATTCAGCCGCCCCTGCCTGATAAGCCTCTCGATCTCGTTGCGAAGCTAGTGACAATCTTCAGTATTGTGATCATAATCAAGATGGTAAAAGCAGTATCTATTCAGGTCTCGACAGTATTTCGATCTTATTCTCATCAATCAAGGCTCAGGTAACTCAAGCCCTACTTGTAACAATACCTCTCTTCGAAAAACATTCAGGGGCGTGTAGTTATTGTACTGCCCAGGAGATGATGATAGCTGAATCCTTCTCGAAGGACTACGGGATCGATGATATTGACCTCCATTATTCCACCTCGGGGGTGGGGATCGGGAGCGTTGGTATCTTTTCTCTTCTCGCCTTAGATGGTACTCTTTGCTGGGTCCCACCGAGGCTAAACCGATAGGAGTATCATCGACAAAGGCCTCTTCCATACGGACATACTTCTTCACATGGGTATATTCCGAAGATCCTGAGGATAAGTCTTAACTAACGACTTTTTCAAATCGTTCTTCAGCAAATCGCTCATCATTGCGGCCATCACGATCGACTGATCCAGATTTTGGACCTCCTGGGTCGTCATATTAAATCTGTTCATAAAAGAGAAGATTGACTCGCCCTCCTTTTGCTTGATGGTATGGAGGTAGTCAGACCGCTTCTGCTGTCGCAGGCTGCTGATGAAATGACCGACAAAAGACTGACACAAGTTCTCAAAAGAATGGATAGACGCCGACCTCAAACTCAAGTACCACTGCCAAGTGGCCTTCTTAAGGGTTGGGAGGAATGCTCGACAGAAGATTGCATCCGATGCTCCTTGAAGGAGCATAGCTGCTTTGAAAGTCTCCACATGATTGACGGGGTTGGTGATCCCATCGTAGACCTCCAGCTGAGGTAGTTTGAAGTACAGGGGGAGTGGTTCCTGTACAATCCTCAGGATGAAGGGTGGATGGCTGTTATACCCTTCGTAGGGCAGCACCGAGGAGCTATAATTATTGAGAGCATTTTCTATTTTATGTCCCAACTGCTGGTCGAGCTTCTAAAATCATCTTTAAAAATCAACTTCACGGATAGTACTAGTCTCAGAGCACAGAGGAGATCGACGTTTGAAGGTTGAGTCATAGCTCGACTGTGGGCTTGGAGATCGCCGCATGACCGGCTGCTGGGCCCTAGGCGACTTTGATGAGTCAACCTCCTTTTCGGACTTCGAAGAGGCGCTTGCGGTTCTGATTAAGGTGGTGGCTGTAGAGCCGCAGTCAAAACAGGATTCTGTGGAAGCATCGCTACGGAAGGCACAAGCGACACCACTGAGAGAATTGTATGACGCACCACCGTAGGGGGTGCAGAGACACCTTGGGGAGGCTGTGATGCCATCTGAAAGGGCATGAGAAAGGTATAGACCGCTTGGATTGCGGTCGTCAGATGTTGAATTTGCTGGAAGAGCTGATCGAATTGGTTGGCCATGACTGACGCCGGCTGGGCCGATTGAACCGGTAGAGGGATTTTCAGTGCCAGTGGTTGAACTTGATTATCAGCTTGGCTGGCCACCTGTCAGGAAGTGGCAGCATTAGAAAATCGAGAAGATATCTGTCTTGGGGCCATAAATGCGAATGTACTCTTCCTCTATCTATTGCTGCTTAAATCGGTTAAAGTCGGAAGACAGACACCTGAAAACCTCGCGTGGCAATGCTGATGCTGGAGTCACCTATAAAATAAGTCCCCAGCCGGAGGTTGTAGCTCCGGTGAGGACCTTCCGATACTCAAATCAGAAAAGCAGAGAACAAAAGGAGCAGCAATCGAATTCTCTAAGAGGAATTTGATTGGACATATCTGGGTCCTCAAAGCTCTGGTTGTTATGTAGAAAAATGTCGGACCGCTAGGTTGTTAGCAGTGAGATTGTACGATACTGAGATTGTCGGACCGTTAGACATGCCAAACTGGACAAGATAATTCAGCCCTTAATCGCTCCTGCGAGATCAGGGGAGATGGTTATGCAAAATCTTATCTATTCGGAATAGACAGCTATTACGCATGTTAAAGAGATAGGTTGGCTAAGCAGCTCATACACAGGTCGGATCTTGAAGATGCCTTAGCTCAGTATGAAAATGAACTCCTCAGCTCATACAGTGATCAGTGATCGTGTTGATGATCCGAGAATTTAAAATATCTTATGATATAGTACTCATCCGAGGTGCTCATAGTAATCATCGTGACATGACCAAAAAAAAAAATTTATACCTCCTGAAGGGCATCAAAATGTCCCAATCACTTGGAATTCAATCTTTATTTTTTTTAATATTTAAATTCTACTTCGATTCCATTTTTTATTATAGGCATGACCCAGATGTACTAAAAGATACGGCTATTTTGATTTTCCATCGTGAATCAAATGCCTTCTTCTTGTAATTCTCACGCCTATTAAGTTGATACCAGTTCTAGTTTTAAAGTATCTCATGCATAAGAGCTAGATTGGTTTTTGCTCGTTTGAAAGGGGCTTTGAGAGAACATGATTTTTTTTGTTGTAAGAGTATTATTGACTCTCACAATGCAGGGCTAAAAATGAAATCAAATAGACTTTAGATAAATTTATATAAAAAAAATATCCTAAAATATTTTTGATTCTCACCGGATGCTTGAAACGTTAAGTAGACGTATATAAGAATGTTCCTTTTTAACACAAATTCTGTGTTTTTACTCACAGATTTTTCTGCTTAGCTAGCAGTAAATCATATATTCACGGTTTGGAAACTGATACTAAAATTATTTGTAGCCCAATTTGAGCTTGCCATATTTTAATACAACTATTTTGTACTCTGTAGGCGATTTTAGTTCTCAATATATGTTTTATTTTTTTATTTTAAAAATGATTGTATTATTTCTGCGTGCTGAAATTATGCGCGTTTATTTCATTAAGAAATCGTCATTTACTTCTGGACGATTATAATAGATAAGGTCACAAAATATTTTACAAAATCTGTTAGCTATATTAAACGGTATAGAGGTATGGATAGTAACGTATACTAAATTGGTGTTAGAGAACTAATGCTAATTTTTTTTTTTTTAAAAAAAATAGGGCTTTGCATACTATCTTAGTCATGTGTGCTAAAGAATGTGCTGGTATTGCACCGGCAGTACCAAAAATATATTAATAATAGTACACAATCTTAGATTAGAAGAATGATTTCTTAAATGATTCGTATCTTTAGCTGTATGGTACATGTTTCTTAATATTATATTGTACCATATATATGCAGATGTTATATATATGCCAAATATGTACATGCTACATAAGCAGCAGGCCGGCCAGAGTCATTAAACTCATGAATCACTTGCTCAATCTAAATAGACCAGATTTGTGAGCTGACCTTAGCCCAACCTTCTTATGCCCTGTGTCGATGTACCTCCCTAATATTTTTTTTTTATTCAATAAATTTCTTATGCATGCTTGTTCATCTTGTAGGTTTTTTTTTTTTTTTTTTTTTAATGAGCTTACTAGTTTTTCATCTATAAACATACCTTGTTTAATATTGTAGATCAAATCTCTTTCAATCACAAAATAGATGGAAGATTACTAGTTTTTCATCTATAAACATACCTTGTTTAATATTGTAGATCAAATCTCTTTCAATCACAAAATAGATGGAAGATTACTAGTTTTTCATCTATAAACATACCTTGTTTAATATTGTAGATCAAATCTCTTTCAATCACAAAATAGATGGAAGAGGTCAGAGTGCTTTGAGAGCTGTGCAAGGCATGATCTAACCATTGACGTCATGAAAGAAGATTAACCCGAACCGGTCATCGTAACCGTTTGGAGGGCTGTACCCTCCCCCACGAACCAGGAAAAGCTCGACGGACACGGTTTACCTATCAACAGACTAGCTGGCGGTTGCGCCCTTGCGAGTAATTTAGAAAGAGTGGAAAGAACATCAGCAAACTTCAGTGTCAAAATTAAGAAAAGCCCTCTGAATTTAAGACAACCAGGTTGCACTTTCCCTTTATCACTGTCTATCGAGCTGGACCAGAAACCAGCAAATTCACCGACGAGAAGTTCAAAGATTTCTGTTCCATTTCCCCACAATTTTTTTCTTATTAAAGTCGGCATCATATTTTAGACATATTTCTGTAATTAAATAATTATAACATATTCCTTCATTATCAAGCCCTTTTTCTTAGCATAATTTTATACCGATATTTAATGCCGGAACTAGAAGTCATATCCATATATACATTGTGCCAAAAAAATAAAAAACTTTTTCACATATTTAATAAAGAATCCTTTCACCAAATGAAGGGTTCTTCTAATCAGTTGGCCTTCCATTTTTGTGTTAATCTTTGAAGTTTAATTTCGGCAATCAAATCGTTCCTTGCTCTTCACACTGCACCAATTCACATCCATGGTCATTCAACTAAAGGCAAAAGTATGCGAGGAAGATTGAATTGTGGATCATTCAACTTAAAGATTCAGGAAAGCGGTGAAAAATTCAGCCAGTTTGTAAAATGAATGCTGGTGATTCAAACTTGTACGATTTGGATTGCAATACAACTTTCTCCGCAAAGGTCGGATGGCTCCACCCCGCCACTTGAGCAAGAGATCGAGGGTTCAACCCCGGTTGGAGTAGTAATGGTAGAAAGGTGGAGATTAGCTCTTCGATTATCAAAAGAAAAAAAATAATACAACATTCTCCAGAAAGTTCAGAATAAAAGCTTCAGCCTTTATGTGTAAGCATACAAATTTCATACCCACATAAATATATACATACAGACATACATTTGTCTTAAATCCTCCTAAACCCACTATATGCTCCAATATTTTGTCTGACTTGCAATTCTAGTTTATAACTAAGCAAATTAGTTGTAACACAATTCAGAACTCGGTAATTGGGCATAAAGTGAGCTAGTTATGAACTTGTACAATGAATGGGCAACAGATACATCAAACAAATCAGTCTGCATGCATACGTTTTCGCATGAAAGATAAAAGGAGACAAAAATAATGAACTAACGTTAACTAAAATAGCAAACTTAAATCAGAGGATTCATACAAGAAAGAGTTGCAGGTCAGACGACAAATGTGTTAAGGTTCAATTTCATAATGGTATACATACTGGGGTGAAGAAGAACCAAATTCACTCCTTGTGGGTGAGGACATATAAGATTGGCCTTTGTCAACTCTGACCTCCCCCGTTTCCACATCCTCAATTGAACGGAAGATCGGGTGCAAGTACGCATCAGCTAAGTAAGCCTTAAGGTTAAGGTTAGGTTCAGAAGCTCGCTCCATCATATCCTTCTCCATCGCTTCCTGACATCATTGCAGAAAAACAAAATGATGCATTTATATTTCTTTTACTAAAAAAGAAAAAGTAGATGAATAAGAAACATAATGAATCTTCTGTTATAACTTCTAATCAGTCAAGAAGGGGGGAAATATGTGATGGTTTGTATTTTTCCTACATTGGTTAACAATGGACATGTAATGCCAATTGAAGCTAGCATAGAGCAAATTTCTAATGGCTTAAATTGAAAGAGAACATGATATCTTAATTCTTATAACCTTGAAGCTTTCTTTTCTTCTTCCCCCATCTATGCATCAAATGTCCATGTGGCCGTTTGGTCTCATATTTCCTCAAGTTTATTGAGAACCTATAGTATTATAACCTTGAAAGCCTATAGTATTATAACCCTCAATCTCTTTCATCCTCTCGTCTAATGTGCAAACTCTAATGCATGGTGCACATAATCTATTACTCTCCGGAGGCATTACAAAAAATATCAATCTTACACAGAATGGAAAGAACAGATGTGAAGACTACAAAGTTCGGACATAATTCAGCATTCAGAAAATAGATAATTAGATACAATAATAGCATTTCAGTATAGGATTCCTATTATGCAGCCAAAAATATTACATATACCATGTGTATTCTATGGTTGAGAGGAAGAATCGGCCAAACATCTCTTCATCAGATGTACGGCAATCTCTAGCATTTGGAGCCATTCAGGCACCTATTCAAAATTCATCAAAGAACACAGGATATACAACATCTTTGTGATCTATGGAGGAGCAGATGGATTACAATCTGCTCCCATCTGAGCCTGTTCTCTGTCTGGAAATGCATTTTGTCAATGAAGGGAAACAGCCAACTACGAGCAATTTAAGCTATGATTTTGTACTGGACTGGCATCACACATAAAAAAGAGGCATAGGCTTCCTGATAAGAAAGAGTCTCGTCAGGTTGTTAGACCTTAAAACTACTGTGTTCTCTGCCAATGATGGAAAGGATGGGGCATGTTAGTTGCAGCAGCTTGCTGGCAAGTCTGGATTGAGAGCAGTATCAGAATTTTAATGAATTCCTGGTGTACCATCACAGAGCTGTTAAGAAGAATCAAGAGGCTCATGATATCCTGGTTGGTGATGGTTCCAGAGAAGGATGCTAGACCTGTGAAGTCCTTCTGCAAGCAGACTAGTATTAGAGGGGCTTAAGAATGGCATAGTGATTCTACTTGCAGGCTTTTGCTGAAACTCTGGTTCCCGTAATCTCTTTTACTTTGTTTTATTCCCATTTTTCACTTCTGAACTCCTCTTAATCTTTAATGAAATTCTTTAGGCATTACGTGCCTATTGTCTCCTCAAAAAAGGAAAAAAGTCAATATAATGAATTTTAAAAATATTAAATCCAAATGTTGTGGAACTACCATTTTGAGAAAGTGAGATGGTTCTACTGACGTAAACAGCAACGTAAGTGAAACTCCAATTGAAGGAGATAGGGCTATTGATCAATATGAATTGTAAATAGGTATCCAGAAATTTAGAGCATAATATTGAACTTACCTCTAGCGGATATTTTCTAAAAGCAGGTTCAAATCGGCTTTTGCAGTACTTGTGAAACCATATTGTCAGTACAGGCAGAATAATAAGTAAAGGAGTGGAGTTAGCAGCTTTCTTTGTGCTGAGTAAACCGAGCAGAAGCAATTGGGATATCAACAAACTAGCTATTATGCGGCCATGAACATGTGGCCAAAATGCACCGGCACTTTCATATTCTTGATTGTAAACATTAGTTATCTGCAAACAGCAAATATAAAAAATGGATCAGAAGACAAACACTAAAAGTGAGTCCAGACAAAGTTGATGCATTACTCCATTATCATTTAAAATGAACTAGATGAGAAGAAGAACATCTCCATGACATATATTCTTAACACTATTGGACAGTGAAGAGTAAATCACTATGTAAGCGGCTATTGGCCATATTTATATTCCACTGGGTCTCCAACAGCAAAAATACTATAATTTTCCTTGGTAAGTATTCATGCTCTGAAGGATGTAATCATTTTCAACAAGAAGCACATGGAGATAATATCAAGAAAAAGCAGAAGAAAACTACTAGCAAGGTGATAACCTGGTGTCGATAAACAAGGAATGCAAAGGCAAAGAATACTAGTATAAAGGGAAGAAGCAGTGGAGTGACTACAGCATAGACAAGCCCAAGGAGAAAATATAATTGGAGTGTTGGAAGGGTCTCAGGAAGCCCAATGCTTCCAGGGTCCATTGCCTTCTCTCTGTCCCTCTCTGTTTTCACTAAAAACATGTTTTTCAGATGATATATGACCAATGGCTTCAGTCGAAGTATCTCGCTGGCAATGCCAGCCCACCCATCAACCATTATGTATGTCATAAAGAATGTAGCTTTCATTGGTATAGATACTCCAATGGTTCTTGGGATCCTGCAATAATTAGAAGAATAAGAACTTTGGATTAAAAAAAGAATGAAAGAGACTAGCTAAACTAGAAAAAGACATAATGCCCTTTGAGAAACATCCAATTAAACAAGAATATAATGCAGACTACCACAGATGCTATTACTGTCTTCAATATGTTGCCATAAATCAGTTGTGTGCTAGACACAATGATGTGACATGGATACCACTGCCCACAAAGTTTATATCCCTACCTTCTTCTTTCTAGCAAAATTTGTAGTTTGTGAATTTTCCACCATGTAGAAGTTAATTAAACTATAAATTAATTATTTAACCAACTTCACTTTAGAATACAAGAAATATCAAGTCTTGAGATTGCAGATATGACCAACAAATATATGATACCCTTACCCTGCTTATGCTCGAAAAGTTTCATCTTTGATTATGGCTCTTCCAAGTTTCTTTCTGAAGACCCAAACTATAACATTCAATGGTCCTACAAGATTTATGGTTGAAAATGCCTAACTTTATGTTGCTTTAAAATTTACAAAATAAATGTTAATTTTACATGTTTTAAAATTTTACCGAACTATTGAGTCCTTTGGAGTAGCTGCAGTAACATCTTTAACATTTTTAAAATAAGAGAAAGTAATAAAACAGAATAAGCACCATAGTCTGGGTAAGAGATGCCTTCATATGTATAAAATTCAGTCACATATTACATCAGATGGTCCTGAATGCCAATTGCAGATATCACTATAAATGATCCAAAACTCTGCCAGCCTAAACAACAGAACTGACATTCTTTTCAACTTACTTCTTCCAGTACAAATTACACGAGCAAATATTCACAAACATATGATGAAATCTCTGTGCAAATTAAAAGAATGCACGTCCTAATAGACAGAAATGCTAAGGAAAAGAAAAATGAAAAATGAAAGTTGATAAAATTCTCAAAGAAATGGTGATCACGGTTTCAACAGTAAATAGCAGATATAGCCTATATAGTGGATTAGCATCATTTAACATTGAAACTTCAGTTACAATAAGCAAATGTAAAGCTGACAGCAAAAGGATCAGGAATTAATGTGTGGGTAAATGATGGATGACCATAAAACAAGGGATCAAGGGAATTACTGGGTAGGTGATTGATGAAGAAAAGAATAGAGTTGTTCAAATGCTGTTCCAGTCACTATGCTCCCCAAGAATACGTTCACCAGCATAAAGTAATAATATTTAGCTGCTGCCCTTCTTTCAAGTGATGATATTGACAAGTAGCCTTCCACTTTTGACATAATCATCAGAACTGTTGGAAGAATATATAAGAAGATCTTTAAAGCTAACCCAGGAAGAAATCCTTGTAAGAAGGACTTTATCACCTTTCTGCCCAGGATATGTTAAAAGGACATCAGTTGACTTTATAAAGAATATGATCGCTGAGACAATTTAAGTCAAATAATTATGATAGAAGTTGTAATAATGTAATTTCATTGAAACCATATAGCATATGAAGGTTAATGAATTTTAGCCAGCCAACTGGGCTGCAAGTTTGCAAAAAGGATACTGACACAAATGCCCTCGACAGATATATTTTATGCTTTGTTATAGATAGACATACTTTTTGAACATATGGTATACGGTTTAAGAAATTCAAAATCCATAATGGGCCATCCTAATCAATATCCCCATTGCTGACTTCAATTTGCACCTATAAAAAAGCCTCAAAAAGAAAATTATATCTTTCAAAGATGTCTAAATTATGCATCATATGGATGGCAACAGTTGTGCTAGGATGGTGAAATACAGGGCATTTCATTTAAATATCAGTGGTGTGAATCTTTCTAATTTAGAAGATCCACCGTTGATTTTAAATCGTCAAGTCCTTCACCAAAGATTAACATTTAGCATGCAATCTATATATACATAAAGAGAAACATGTACACATATACATCAAATTGATATTTTTTCTTTAAAATAAGAAGTAATGTACTAAATTTAATGTACAAACTCCAAATATCATGCTTAGATAGACAAAGGCATGCACTAAATGTATGGAGGTGACACTATGCTTAAAGAAAATTGTTAGAAAAAAACCATTAGTTGATCTAACAGTTTATAGTTATTAACCAAGTTAAGATTATATTACAAAATATTAGTAAATAAGTCTTAGTCAACAAAGGGCCCATAATATATCACAACTGATATTATCTTTGAAGTGCATCGCTTCTCAGAATCGTACAGTAATAAGAATTATTATTGATTAGGTCAAAATTTGTTTTTTGTCAATTAAACTGAATTCAAATGAAGCAAATCGAACTAAGGTCATTGTTTCAAAAACTAGGATCACAAGAACAGAGAAAGTATCTGCATAATGATCCTTGTTGCAGAGGTGCTAAAGATGCCCCATTAACCACATGTGCTAGATAATTAAAATCATCATTCTCCAACTAGTTAATTTGACAAATCTATTATGATAAATAATCAACCATATGCTATACATCTAGCCATAATTTAACAAATTAAGATAATGATATAAAAATGGATAAACAAGTCAAAACCAAGTATGATAATACACGATCCATCCCATGGAGTTGAGGTGTTACAAGCTAGTGTTGTACCAACATAGCACTGGCTAGGTACCTGCCATGCTAGTGCTTGACATAAACTGGCATGGAAACATGCTGCATGCCATTAAGTCATTGGCACAGTATGTAGAATGCCCAATCAACTGTGCTGTGCAGAATTCTGATTCATGATCCAGCCTATACCAAACCAAAATCTTACAAATGCATAGTACATTTCACTGGGTGACATCGACAGATACTTACATTTCTATCACCCGCCTGAGAAACGGAGCAACTTTTTCAAGGCCCTCAAGATTTGCAAGTGATTGCACAAATGCAATGGGTATCATGTAAAAGAACACCAGTGCAAACACTAATATTGATATTATAAGCCTTCTGATGCTGAGAGAAACAAATGGTATAGCCAGATTCCGCCAGTATACATCACGTGGTTCAGGTGCCCAGTCAGTTAACCACCGTGTGGGATTCCTGCTTTGTTGTGTTTGTGCGCACACAGCAGCACCCCATCTCGAATCAAATGTAACAAAAGCTACTGGCATGATAGCCTTTGGATCTTTAAGAACTCTCTGACGCTCAGATGCTATCTGCGATATGATATACGAGAATTACATATTCTGCATCCTGTGGAAGCACTAAACAAATACAGGATTTATATGCATGCACACAAGCTAAGAAATTGCAAGCTTTCTTAAAGCTATGAAACCAATGGACAAGGAGTTGTGGTGATCTGCTACGTTATGAAAGTAACAGGACCCCATCAACTTTAGATGAAATACACCATAAAGAAGGCACACATCCATGTAATATAGGAATTTATAACTAAGAGTATAATTGTCTTACCTTTTTGTCAAGCTCACTGATCTTTTCTCTGTAATAGTCAATTGAATCCACCCTTTCACCACAAAGGCCAAGAAACCCTTTCTGAAATATAAAAAGAACAGCAAGTTGTCAAGTATAAAGTCCACTGTCTCTGCATATAGTATATATCAATATCACTGTATGTAATGCAATTATGAAAACAATTTTTGCCCAATTGTTGGAGTACCTTCCTAGTTGGCCTTTTGCCAGGATGCCTTTCAAATTTGAGCATGTTGTAGTCCAACCAGTTTTGAAGCCTTTCCTTCTGTCTCACAAGTTTAGCAAATTTGTTTGCATTGTAGACAGCCTGAAAATAAGATTGGTAAATTTGAACTTATGAAAATAGGATTTGAAGTAAGACTCAGGCTTAAGAAACCACAATAAAGGAGAAGCAAATAGGTATAAGGACAGGATTGCCCATAGTCTTATAATATGGTATGAAGGGCAAAACAAATTAAGCCGTATCATGGGAAAAAACTGCCATCCAGATTATAAATTAGTAGCAAGAAAATCTGTTACTGGGCATTATACACAGAAAAAAAGGGTAAAAATAACAAAAGAAAATCTTTTACCTGGTGACCCAGATAGTGGTCAGGATGGTTTCTTTGAAAGAATTGTTCCACACTTTCTGATATTGAGTGCCCGGAAACATGTGGTACATTTCTGACCACCACCTGGAAGAATAATAGCAACATTGAATGAGAAGTCAGTTCTGGACTTTTGTTACAAGACACAAACTATCGATATAATAATGAACTTATCAAATATAAATATTAGACTACAAACAGACATGCACTCCTCAATGATCATAAATTAAAGTCTAAATATGGTCATTTTTAATGTTTTAGCCTTGCTTAGGGCTCTACAGAGGTTCAGTTTTGTAATTTAGTCAATTTTGAATTGTTAATGGAAAATGAAGCTTCTTGTATTGGTAAGTTTTCAAAAGCTATATAATGGAATTATCATGAGACCTCCGTGTTGTTTACTTAGGCCATTAAATGCATACATCATGCAACATGGCTAGGAGTCACTCAATATAAATAAGTATTTTGACATTTTTAACTTCCAATAGTGTGCAGATTCAACTTTACAAGGATAGAAATTGCTCTAGCATGATAAAGTCTCCACAAACTCACATAAATCCTCCCACTTTGTTCACTTAAAAACTCCCATAGTACAAGTCAATCTGTATAGTCTTGAGGATAAGATAGAATGGACCTGGAAGCAGTTATCTTACAGTTCTTGATAACTAAAATGCTGTCTCCACAAACTCACATAAATCCACCCACTTTGTTCACTTAAAAACTCCCATAGTACAAGTCAATCTGTATAGTCTTGAGGATAAGATAGAATGGACCTGGAAGCAGTTATCTTACAGTTCTTGATAACTAAAATGCTCACTTTCAATATAAAATATACAATTATTCATCATGGAAGTTCACTTTAAATGAGAAAGTTATTCATTCTCTGCAGAACAGCTGACCAATCTATTTACCATCACCCAATTTTCAGCACACTATTTTGTATCAACATGAATAGATGCGTGACAGCTTTACAGTGTCTTTCCTATATCTATAATTTATTCATGCATGTATAGTTTTATTTTGTAACATCTCATAGTAATATTTAAAAAAAGCACATGATGTTTCTTCATAAATCATTTTCTGCAAATCAGATCTCAAATAAAGGCAGCAAGAAACACTATTTTTTTTTTTTGTCAGGTAGTTAATTAAACCACATCACCAAATTCATTTACAGCTGGTCTAGGTCTTTTAGTTTTATACATATCCAAGGCTTGAAAACATTTGCAAATTGTTGATAGTCATGTCCCCTTATGTGATAAATGCATACTGGTGGAAGATAAAAGATTTTTACTTGAAAGAAAAAGATAAAACACAATATAACTGAAGTGTGCAACACTACCAGAAAGCACATGAACATCCAAGCCAAAGGGGTTCTTAGGGTAAATAATTGCAAGAAAACTTTGTCAATAACACTGAGATGACTTCATTCTCTTTTTCTGTCTGTCAAGTTACCCATTTAATAGGTTACCTCTTACTGGCTTGTGCTTTTCTTCTTTTTGCTTAGTGACTTTACTCTCCCTAACTGGTTATAGAGGAAAAGAGAACTTGGATGCACAACTTTATTATCTGAAAAAGCTTTTACTGCCAGAAAGTACTTACGGTGAACTGATCAACACGACGATGTTGTGAGGCCAGGAAATGTAATCTCATAAATGCCACATTATCATATTCCTTGTAGAGGACGTAACAAGTCCATGCTGTAAACAAATATTCCATTAGAAGGTGAACCCAGAACCTAGAGTCAAACACAAATAACCACAGTAAGATGAAATCCAATACACTAATAATATGAGATGTTGAGAAAGGAATACAAAAAACCTACACTATATAAAGAATAATTTAGAATGTTAGCAGAATCTTATACAGAAAAAACATGACAAGAAAGGAGTCATATAAATATTATCCATTATAATATTGAGCAACCTGTATCCCATCTATTGATTAATTTCATAAAACCTGATCCTCTCTCTCTCTCTCTCTCTCTCTCTCTCTCTCTCACACACACACACACACGCACGCACATGCAAACACATTGTTCAGAGCTTCCTCAAATTTCTCACAATCATTTAGATCTGCCTAACTCCATGACTCCTAATTCCAGTCCCTAACCAAAATCTAAACTGCCCTCCGCAGCTGAGCTGCCTCCAGCCTGTACTGCACACATCTATGCCATTCCAATTGCTTTACCATCACTTTATCTTCTAGTAAAAATGCTGGAAACCCCCCCTGCATACACATTTCATATACATAATGAACATTGTTACGTGTACTTATAACATAAACAAAATTTCAAGTTTCCAAGAGAAAACAACAATTTATCAGCTAATTGTCTGGTATAACTTTTTTATTTTTTGAAATATCAAAATCAAACAATCTAAGGAAATAAAAGAATGCTACATATGTTTATGTATGTATGTATGTGTGAGCACTTAATTTTGTGTACATCCATAACACTTCCCAATTCCCATATTCCTACTCAAGTGCACTCCATGAATTTTGCTTTGGATCCAGGAATTCTAAAACTTTCAGCATTAGAAAATTCCTTTTTCCCCCTTAGAGGAAAGGTGAGAGTGTTTCCTGCTAGGATCCTACTGATACCTCTCTCTAGTGCAAAAGCTGAAAAGAGAGTCACCAACTGGCTAGCAACGTCCGGTTGGTTGTCAGGACCTTGTCCAAAACTCCAATTTAATATTTATCTTTATTCTAGTCTCATAAAACACAGATGTAGAAGATATGCCAACAGATAGACCCTATGTTACATAATTGTGGATGCATGTGTGTGTGTGTGTGTGTGTGAGAGAGAGAGAGATTTGTTGGAAGAACAAAATATCTTGTTAGTTTTAACTCATGGGAACTGGTTTTGGTCATTTGCATTTATCATGGAGTCTTCTATCTTTCCATGTCCAGATAGATGCTTAAATACCACAAGAAACAAGCACCAAAGAAACAGCTCTAGTTTACAGAAGTAAAGCTATAAGCAGTTGCTATGATGAAGGAAATATAATCACCATGAGAGATATCTCTAATTACCTCTGCGATCCAGGACTGACATTTGAAATAGAAAGTTTATCAATATCACTGGAAACTATTTCTTTCCTGAGGTTGAATAATGTTCCACCAGAAACATTGACTGGAATAAGAAATGCTAATGCAAGGATTGTCATCGGCACAAAAATCTTTAAGCTGTCAAAGGAGGAAAAGAAAGAATTTAGAGACCCAATCAACTACTTCCATTACAAGTGTAATTAGATAAAAATGATTGCAGTAAACTATTTAAGTGGATAATCTAAGAACTGAAAAAAAATTGTGGTAGTAGAACATGACTAGTAAAAGATCTTATGGTCTATAAAATTTCACAAGGAATCAATGAAAGGCTACCAACAGTTCGTTCATCCATGTTCCTAGAAAATCTGGACATCCTCTGACGTCAGCAAATAGATATTCTGAAAGGTTCTGATTGGCAGTATCAAAATGGATGGCTTCTATCACAGCAAACTGTCGTATAAAAGGTAGCATTGTACTGACAACCGAATTACAATATGAGGAGTCAAGAATTATTTATTTAATCCAAATTTTAGCATGCAAAAAACTTGAAAGCTTGCTATGTGATACCTTCCTTCACTGGCCTCAATTTGACAATCAAGAACATCCTACCATGATCTCAGAAAAAGAAAAGCAAGTAATTGAATCTTGGAAACAACACAAATGGTATCATTGTAATATGTTAAAAGCATTACATAGCCAATGTTAATTCTGAAATTAGGTAACCAGTGAGTGCTTATTTTGAGCCAGCTTAATGAATCACCTAAAAAAAATTCTTAAGGCATTTCGCTTTTTAAATGTCATGTGCTTGTATTAATGCAAAGAAGATGTAAGAAGGTAATAATATGAACAACCCACCTAATATTTGTCTTATTTTCCAGTCGCTGTAGTGATATGCTAAACTCTTAAATGCTGAACCAATGGATATATAAATCCACGATCTTTTTAAACCAAAAAAATCCGAGCTCCGAAATAAACTGTAAGGTACACAGCATCAACAGACACGACTACCCCAGATAATAAGACCAAGAATGTGGCATCACATGAAGTCAGATTATATGAAAAAAATCAAATAAATGTTTTTACATATCAAAAACTAAGAGGTTTGTGACGCCAATTAAATAGTCACTTGTGATCACCATATACACAGCCACTCAAAAACGTAACAGTATAATAGTTGGGTTTAAAAGCCCAGACAATCTTCTTTGTCCTTTTCATTTATCAACAATATCAACTAGAAAAAAATGAGAAAGAAACAAGCTAAAAGATGGGCTTCGCTTATCGTGAAAACCCCAGCCCAAAGGCAAGAAGACCCGACAAGCAGACCTCATGCAAAGATGTCTTCTTCCCCCCGTCCCCCTCCCCCTCCGGAACCCAATGATGTGGCTTTTAAGAATATAATTAAGTCACATTTTTTTTCATTAAAAAAAAAAAACTTCGAGTAATTTGAAAAGACAGCTCTGTCAAGAATTCTCGATAGAGAAGAACAAATTAGACAAAGATTATTTTCTTCCAAAACCAACGAAATATCATCCACCTCTAAGAGTATAAATGAAGTTAAATACCCAAGAAATCAAAAACTTTAACAAATCCAAGAAACAGAGCTCCACCAATACCAACATTTTTTCCAAGAGAAGTTAAATATCCAAGAAACCAAAACTTTACCAGGTCCAAGAAACCGTACTCCACCAATACCAAAGTTTTTTTCCAAGAAAAGAAAGAAAGAAAAAGAATTCTTGAACGTACCCAAGAATGTAGATCCGGAGGTAGACGGCGGAGTCCAGGCCGGCGTGCTGGATGATCTCGGCCTGGCTCATTCTCAGCGCCCCGGGCATCCAGTTGAGGAAAGTTAGGTAGGTCCAGAGGTTCAGGTTGACGAACCTCCCCACCCCGCGGCCGCCACTCCCCCGCCGCGGGCTCGTCCTCCCGCCGCTTGTGTACCACTTGGGGAAGTAGACGCGGTCGTTTATGGGCTGAATCCTCATCACTGCGAAGAGCAACAGGAAGGCGATGGCGCTTACTATGTTGATGAACGCCGACACCCCCAAATCCTCCAAAGTGGCCATTATACTCCACAAAATCCCACAACAACAAGATTAAGAGGGACAAAAAGAAGCGAAAACACGCCAAAAGAGGGGTTTTTGGAGAGAAGCGCGTGAATTTGGGACTCAGATAAAGAGAGAGAGCGGAAGGAGAACAAAATGGGAGTTTGTGGAGGGCGAGAGGAATCTGGTATACTGCTTCTACAGCTCTTTTATAAAGAAAGTGGGAAGGGAGTTGCCAAAAATAAAAAAAGAGAGTGGGAAGGGGAAAGGAGTTGCTTTCCTGCCGGGGACAGCGGGAGTGCTGCTCCTCTCGGCGGAGTAATGTTGGCTGAGTGTAACAGCGGTGACCGGATCTCGAAGAAAAAGGAGGGAGAGGAACACCGCGGAACAGTTTCTGCTGCTCCGCCGAAACTATACTGTCGACCTACAGGAGCTGCCACGTTATTCCTTTTCGCGCTTCAGCGAGCGAGTTTTCATCAGAAGCCAATAAAAATGAGCCACGTAGATGGTTCTCTTTCATGTACACTGATCCCACGAAGAGGATAAAGCGCACCTGGGGCATAAAAAACGGAAAAAGGAGTCCGATCATGCTTTCCTCGCCTTATCCGGATTGGCGTCCCGCGTCGATTTTCCGGTTACACCCTCATTCAAGTACTACAATTACACAAACACCATTCATCAGAAGAAGAAACTGATCGATGGCCATTTTCGTATCTGCCAGTAGAATGACGTCCCCTGATCGAGCCACGTGGAAATCATAGAACTAAAAAGCGAACATCGGCGAGTTTCGGGTTTCAGTTTCCATTTATTACGATGATTTATAACTAGGAGCCACCGAGAGGCTACTAATCATTCACCTACACCTAGTTTCATGGTGGAACCCACGTGAACCTACGTAGATGCAATTGCCATCAATAGTCGAAGAAATTACGATTGTCTTCACTTCTTTACGATTCTCCGCCGTTCCACTTCCGCGATTTTGGCGCTACCTGTTCCGGTGGATCGCACATGGGATCCGAAGGAGAGCGAGTTAGAAGATATCTCGGCGATGACTGCGGCGTGTTTAGTGACAATATGATGATTAAATAATAGTCTAAATGGGGGCCTGGATAACTATTAGCATCTTACATCATGATAATCGGCAGCACAGCTCCATTTTGCTGGCTTTCTGAGAATATATTAAATTTGTTCCATTACGCGGAGCCGAGATGTAACGATTACTTCCACTTCACGCGTTTAAGAACCAGTTCCTGGAGAACATATGCTTCAGAAAAAGGTCCTTTAATCAAAGGATCAATGTGTCACCCATGATCCCAGGCATCTGTTAGATGGTTAGTTTGCCAAGGAGATGTTTGTTTCGCCAAAAAGAGGGAGAAAGATGCGGTCAACAGAAAAATGTATATTTAATTAAATATAAATCATTGTAGGGTGTATCAATTTTTTTATAATCAATCAAATATACAAACATCATTTTTTTAGATATCATATAGTCACATATTAATTTTTTAGAAAAAAAATTAATATAGGAAAAATTTTTCTGTGAACAAACGAGTCCAAAATGCGTGGAATACATGTATTGTTTTATTTTCTAATAAAAATTAAAGAACTGATTTGAACTTTGGTCTGTGATCATGCTGACAAAAAAGAAAAAGGTGGTGGAATAGGAAGAAAACAGGGTAAATAAACACATAAGATGTAAAAGCATCAATACGTTTATGCATGATTACATTTAATCAAAAAAGATTTTTTTTTTTTTGGTAAGATACATTATATCAGAGAAGTTAATAGTATATGGTAGAATAGATGCGGAAGAGAAGGGTAAGTTCCATTTTAGTTGCAATTTTATTTTCCCATTCTTCTTTTCCATTTTGCTGGACAGTATTAGATAAATGAACAGAAATCTTTGGAAAGATATAACGGAGCTACAAGTTTGAGTTTAAATAAAATATATGCAACTCTCATTTGGTCGACGCTACCGGATTAATCAGCAGACGTGTCGACAGAAACAAAAACGATGAAGTGTTCTTTCGGTACAGTTAGGGTAAGGCAGGTCTCAAAAGAGAGAGGAAAACAGAAGGAAAACAGAAAAGCTGAATAAGAATGGTAGGAAAAACCATTCTACGTAAGTGGGATGCATCACTTCGATGTATTTGGAACATGAATATAATTGCTTATTACCATGACATGTAAAGGCTTGTACCGAACATGAAAAAAGGTCCAAATTTTTTGACAGCACCAATGGAACCGCTATCTACTTAACAAACAAAAAAAAAGAACGTATTTTTGAATTCCAGATTATTTGTCCTTGAATTTATAGGTAAAGATTTTTAATATTTTAGAACATATTTGGTTGAAAAAAATTGGCCTCCATGATGAAAATGGTAATGAATGACTTCTATTTCAACATCTGGAGAGAATGTCATTCTCATTCCAATTTCAAGGGAAATAAAAATGATCCAATCCCCTACAATTGAATTTCTATTTTTTTTTAATATTTAAATATTATTTCAATTTCGATTCCGATCACAAGTAAAATGTACTGAAGGACATGATCATCCAGATTTTGATTCTAATTCTAATCACGAACGAAACGTATCTTTAATTGACTTAAGCAACATATAATAATGTTCGATAAATCATCTGGACATGGTAGATTGATTCAAAGTTTGCCAAAGTGCTGGTCATTAGAAAACATTCGCAAAACATCTTCTGAAAAGCTTCTTTTTTTCCTTTTCTGGTACTAAAAATAAGAGTTTGTGAAGATTCCAGAAGCCGCCGTGCAAATTTTCCTTCAAGGAGGCAAGGAGCTATTCTTTCCTAGGACTGCCTTTGGTTAGGGAGCAAGGAGGAACGAAAGACTTAATGCACTTTTTCTTTTCCTAGCCAAACATTCATCTCACTATTTTTTTTCTAAGAACAAATAATTTTAACAATTGATATACAGTGAATGCTTTACTTTTATCCTTCTAACCTATTTCTCCTATTTAATTCATGAATAATTCAATATCTAAACTTTCTTTCCACACCAACTTATTCCATTTAACCCAGCCAATTCAGATTTTTATTCTGAAATTGAATCCAGCCGAAACTAACTCAGCCATATAGATAACTTTGGAACAAAGTTATGAATAGTTGACAACACCATTCACCGATCAATGCTTTCTTCCACCCTCACCAAGCAAGTCCATTTCCTAATCATCATAGTGTACTGCCACAGTCATCACATACTACAGTTGTGCATCATCTTCGATGCTCTACAGTGCTCTATCACAGCCCAGAAAAAGAATTGGCATGCTATATTTTATTCATTTTATTCATCTCCTGTATGAGTCCTCTCTTCCACCTGCCTCCAACACATATCTTTGCATGGTAACACCATGTTCCACATAAGCCATCCCGATTTTTCTATAAAATAGGACGCACCATCATCCCATCCCATCTTGATATTTGGGACAGAGAATGTCCTCAGGTATTCTGATTGAAACGCTAGTGGGACAGTCCTGTCCCGATATATAGGATGGTATCCTGTCCCGATATCCCGCAGGACATCTCACTAAGATCTGAATCCTCTTCCACACGCTTCTACTATAAATTTTGTAGATATCACCTGTAATCAATTGTATCTTTTTCATCAACAGTCCTCAAATCTTCCAAAGTTTTCACGACTGTAGTCCCAGTTTACATCTCTTGGCAAACTGTAAGATAAGCAGCTTCAGCAACCAAGTAGATAACATGAGAAGCCGCACTGCTGAAATAAGAACCCTCCTACTTGCATCACTAAGAAGACTTCCTCTCAACTTGCTAAAGCATTCATCATGTTTCTTTGATACAGATATACCAGCAGTTCATAACGTTCATTCTAATAAATCAAGAGGGCATCAACACGTTTTCGAAAAAGACCACCAGGAAATGAATGTTGGCAAGCAAAAATATCTTGAGCCCTCCCTTCAGAATCAACTTCTCTTCAGCAACTTCATCAATGAATTAATTTGGTTTCAGCAGAGGAGCATGACCATCAATTTATACACCGATCGCTATTCAATATGCCATGATGTGTTTACTTTCTTGACAGTCAACATGCGTACACACGGCGCGTTCCTGTTCTACTTGCACTGAATCTTCTTGTACAACAAAGCCAGTATTATTATTATTCTGAAATCTCATTGTAATTTATGTTAAAACAAAAGGAATACAATCACTGAACCTGACTCATCACTGTGTGGGAAAACAAGGGAGTTGATTCTTAATTGGTACGGTTTGTTTAGGTAAAGGGAAAATTGGAACTGTTTAATATTAAAAGGAAGCTCGCACCAAATATAACATCCAGCTCTGCCCAAATAAATGCAGCTCTATCTCCCCATCTGGTAACTTGATGGACAATATAGGGCAACTCACTCCATAATTCTGATAAAACAGAGCACTTTCGAAGTTCTGCATTTCAATACAGATCAACCTATAGAAGACTGAATACCTATATAGAAGTATGCATAATCTCTATCCTAAGTTGGACAAAAATGCCAAGACGACTTCTCCTCCACATTCAACGTGTTATGGATATAGTTCTCCATGAACCAGCAGCAAGTGGGCATTCCACTAGCACCTTTTGTACCAACAAGAAATCAAGAAAAGAAAATCCTTCATCAGATCAAGTGCAACAAACACCAGCCACTAAAATTTTGAATGCTCACAGAGGAACCCACCTAGTCTCAAGTTGGTACTTTGACCACCATAATTCTCCCAGTTAGTTAGAAAAGCAAGCTTCAAGCAGAAAAGTACAAGTGGGTATTTAGGGGTTGCGGCACCGTCAAAACATTATAGCATACAAGGTGGTACTAGAAATGTTAGGTCTTCTTCCTCATAATCACATCAACAAGCTATAACAACCAATCGAGAACATAGGACTGGTCAAGTTTTGATTTAGTAATTTGAATTATTAATTAAACTAGGAATAAGACTAAGAGATTATTTCTTCCACATCTTATAAGGTTGAATTGTCATAGAGATTCCTAGCCAGACTGACTCTTTACTTTTCTAACTCCTAAGGAATTGTGTTAACATAAGAGATTATTTCATCCAAATCCCATGAAGTTGAATTGTCATAGAGATTCCTAGCTAGATTCATGCTTTACTTTTATAACTTATAAGGAATTGTGTTAGTACCAAAGATTCTAACCCCTCGCATATTGGCTAAGGGGTGAGAGACTATAGATATGTCCACACTGATTAGCTTGGCTAGTTTGTTGGGTCGAATTACTAGTGCAATCAGAGACCCTCTTTTTTTTTTTTGGAGGGGGGAGGGGGGGGTGACCCCTTAGGTGATTTCATTCAACAGTCTGCATCACACAATCTGCTAGATCCTTCCCCCTTTGAATAATGGCAAATTAGCATGGTCGAGAGGGAGAAGACAAGGTAGAGTTACAATATAAATTGACAACATGTTGGGCTAGCGAAAAAGCATACATATTTGGGGTACAAGGAAAATAAGATACTTGACCTGGACGCAATTCTTAGAGGAGACATGCAATTGGCAAGTATTTGCCTTAAATGCCAAGGAGACTCTATACAGGCCTCTAACAGCAGCTGAACAATGGACAATGAATCTCCTTCTACTATAGTCTAGAGAAATTTATATGTTTCAATAACGAAAGGCCATTTTTGAAAGCTTAAGCTTCTGCTTCCTCAATGAAGCATGGAGGATAATGGGTTGCTTGACCAATAATGTGGTTCCCATTGCAATCACTTACTATCGCCCCAATAGTAGAGCCCACACATTAGAAGTGGCATCAACATTAGCCTTAACCAAAAGGAGGGGCATTACAAAGATCATTTGAGCTGAGACTAACAGATGAGCATGCTCTTGAACTTATATGGAGCATAGATCTTGGCTGTAGACATGATAGTTGCTGATTTTCAATTTTAGCAATTATTCACAATATGAAGTCAGAAGAGGTTGACATCCTCAAAGACCTTCAAGATTCTAGCCTTCCAAATATGCCATAAAATAGTAGCAACAGATATTAATAGAGAGCAATCAATCTTATCCTTAAGACAAGGTGAATCTAACTATAGGAGTAGGACACCAATTTTTAAATGTCCTGGATGATCCTTGAGTGTGAATAGTGAGAGGACAGGAGAATCAAACTGTTCAAGCAAAATCACACTCAAAGTATGGATGCTCATATGCTTCTAATACTAGGAAGCACATTGGACAAGTGGAATCAAAAGCAGGGAATCTTGTGAATCTCAGTTTTAGCAGGAACTACCTTATCAAGTCATCTCCAAATAACAAGAGTTATGCAAGAATCTTATTCCTTGATTTTCCACAACATCTTCTACACAGGGTCTGCTATTTGAACATGCGAGCAAGAGGCAATATTAACAATTTCTTTGTCAAGAATTTTAAGAGGATGATGAAATTAAGCATGTTAAAGCATAAGATGGTACTTTAATGAGTATGTTCGCACATGAGAGAGGGGGAGGGAGGGAGGGAGGGAGAAGGGGGAAAGGAGAGAGAGAGAGAGAGAGAGAGAGGGATATCAAGGTCATGAACGCATATGATAAATGATCACTGAACAACGTCATAAGAGTTTTATATTCATTCTGTATATCCTATCCAGATGATGGTCCAGAGTTCCAAATTCCAACTAAACCATAACATCCTAGCCTAAGCATTTCAGTCTTCTATTGTGCAAACCAAATATGGCCTATCTTATACTCATCTCCACCAAAATAATTTCTCTTAAGAAAAAGGGGCTCAGTTTCAGTTGAATTAATATGAAAACATTCCAATAAGCATTCTGCAGTGTCTTTGCTTCTCTCTCTCTCTCTCACACACACAGTGGGAAAAGTGTAGGAAGTAAAGGAATTTTAGTAGTTTAGATTATCAGCGAATTGCTTAATGCCACAATAAAATGCATTCATGCCCAAGTGTATTTTTCAAATAACAACAACATTGGCATCCGATCATAGACTAGTAAACTGCAGATGTCCTTCATGCTTAGCACTCATGGCAAGTACCACGAAAAGGAATAGCACATCCCACAATTTCCCAAAAATTTTGTATCCAAATGCAACATTATAAACTTCTTTCCTTCTACTATAACTGCATTTTGATTGTTTAAACGAAGGACTTGCTGGTAGTTCAAAGATCAACAAAAACATCAGCTGTCATATCCTAAACCTATACAAGTTCCATGCTACAGATTGCCAGAAGATGAACAATCAGAAGTCTTTATGCTCAATTCAATTAAAATAACAACCTATAGATATTCAGAAATAACTGCAAGGGTGCTACAGAAGATCTTCTTTCAAGCAAACCAATGCTTTGGCATGCCATCAGAGTCCAAAAAACAGACCTGGATACACCCAGATAGGCGAAGGCCAATGCGGCTGAGGTTGGGTATCAATCAAATGTGTAAAGGAGCCAGAGTGAATCGGCTTACCATCCGGATAGTACCCTCTCCAAGTCTTGCCATCTAAAGAATACCGCTTCCAGCATACGCAATCGGGACCTGCCAAATAGATGCAGTTACTCCTCCCTCCCCAGCTGCCTGGATTAGCACACGACACAGGGCATTTCCCCCCGAAGTCGATGAACAAAGAGAAGTCCCCCAGATTCTCGACTTCTACCCAGACCATCCTCCCAAAGTCCAATCTATACACATCCATCCTTGTGGTCCGCATGAGGACTAATAGCAGCTCTCCACCGCACTCCACCAGCCGAGGACGAAACTCCCAACCGTCTTTAGCCGGTGGGAGCCGAAGCCCTCCCACTTTCAACATCTCCACACTGAAATCGGGATCGAAATCAAAAGCAAGAAGCTTTGCTCCGTGATCTACAGCAAAGATCCGGCCTTTGAAGCTGAGGACATGGGCGAGGTATGACACGAACGGTTGCAGGCGGAGCTTGGCCCACCCGGGATAGGGATCGCCGAGTCGGCAGCACAAGAGAGCGTATCGGGAGTAGAAAAGGAGGATGCGGCAGTCGGGGGAGGAAGGCGGGGCCGTGAGGGCGGCGTAGTAGTAGGTATAGCGGTCGGGGGGGAGAGTCGGGGGGTGGATCTCAGCGCCGGTGAGGACGTCGGCGAGCAGGACCTCACGGCGGCGGAGGAGGAGGAGGTGGCCGTGAGAGTAGCCGAGGCAGGGGGTGGCGAGGGTTTCATCGGGGAGAAGGGATTTGAAGGAGATGGAAGGGTGGTCGAGGGCGTGGAGGCGGAAGGCGGAGGCGGTGGTGTGGGGGGAGAGTTGGGAAAGGCGGCGGTGAGATTGGGAATATGGCGTGAAGAGGAGGAGAGGGGGGCGGCAAGAGAGGTAGATTTCGGGGGCGACGGAACGGAGGAACGAGCGCCAGGCGCGGCAGACGCCGGCGAAGGAGAAGAGGTCAGGGAGGGAGGGGAGGGAGAGGAGGACGGAGAAGAGGGCGAGATTGGGGAGCTCCTCCCAGTTTCGGCTCTCCATCATCACTTCTGAGAGATTGCAAGACGACAGGAAACGGCCAGATTCTAAAATTAGGTCCATCCAATTTTTCGGATTGCGTTTGAATTTACTGTATTCGGACACAATTTGATCCGATCCAAATTTAATATTGAGCCCGAATCGGATTCAAAATTTTTAGATTGGGATCACATTATATATGAATCTGATTCGACCCAAATGATCTAATGAGATGGACTTTTTGATTATAGATTCGATCTGATCTAATCCGATTTTCAATTGGATTGTATCTGGGTCTAATATTAAGACCCAATCAAGAGACTGGGTTGGATCGGAATCACTCATGACCCAGTGCGATCTGACCCATTTGCACTTCTAACTGCAGACAGTGTACAAAATTTAACGTGGAGTGCACCGCCTCGTCCGATTGATTCACGTAGTCAACACTTTCCAATATGCATTTAATGTCTGCAGGTCAATTTTTTTATTTAAAAATTTTATATAACAAAAATATTTCTGTCTTTTAGAAAAAATTATGATATCCTATGGCATAATATAGCCTAGGATGTCATAATATGACCTAAGATATCATAATATGAGATAAGTATTTTTGTCCAACTACTTTCCAATGTGCATTTAATGTCTATGGATCAACTTTTTCGTTTGAAAATTTTAAATGACGAAAATACTCCTATTCTTTAGAAAAAATTATGATATCCCGTGCATATTATAGATGCAGGATATTATAATATAAATATAAAATATCATAATTTTTTTAAAAGATAAGGGTATTTTCGTCATACAATTTTTAAACGAAAAAACTGATGTGCAAACATTAAATGTGCATTGGAAAGTGGTACTATATAGACCAATTGGATGAAATGGTGCACTTCATATCAAATTTTCTACATCGCCTGTAGTGTACAAAATTTTTTGCATATGATGAATGACTTGATAGCTACAGCGAACGTTGTAGCTAACTAGATGGGCCCAATAATTATCTACAACCTAAGCAATTCTCATCCTCCATGAGAAAGTCTTTGATACTACCCCATTTTATTGATCCACATAACTATCGCTTTTCAACATGTATTTAATATCTGTAATTCTATTTTTTAATTTAAAATTTTGAATGATAAAAATATTTTTTTTCTTTTGAAAAAAATTATGACATCCTGTGATAATATTATGACATCCTGCAGTTATATTATGACTTCTTGTACAACAGTAAGTTATAATTTAGCCATATGATATCATAAGAAAGAGAGAAATATTTTTATCATTTAAAAATTTTATAAATTTTTAATAATAAAAATATCTTTTTTTTAAAAATTTTTGAAATAAAATTATAACTTTCTATTCTTAGAAAGTCAAAATTTGACTGTAGGATGTCATAATATGATCACAAGATGTCATAATTTTTTTTTTAAAAAAAATATTTTTATCATTCAAAATTAAAAAAAATAAAATTATGAATATTAAATATGTATTGAAAAATGACGGTTAAATGGCTCAACAAGATAGAATAATGCATTTTTTCCATGTGCACAAAAAATTACTAATTCTCCATGGCTACTCCCTTTGGTTATTTCTTCAGCTCCCCCAAACCCTCCTCTCTTTGTTACAATATATATATTTGGTTGAACCAGGTCATGCCCCTTTTTCTTCATCAAAATCCAATTTATTGAATTGGTGATCTCCGGAAAAATTTCCCAAGCTCTTGCGAGCTCCCCCAATCACAACCTTAGTACGGAATATTGAATTCCTTTTTATCCAAATAGAAAGGCTTAATTATCAAAAAAAATCTGAATTATTTGGGATTTTAAATTTCAATCTAAATTTTAATTTACCACAATCACATCATCCAACTCTTAAATTAATTCGATTCCGGTCCTAGCTATAAATTTCATGTCTGCTATTATGAAATTGTCATGTCACATGCTTACATGGAAAGAGAATGATATGGAAAAAAAACGTCCTACAATCCTTCTCTTATCTTTTTTATCCTCTCTCGACTAAGACTTTTTATTTTCCTAAATCCATCCTTCCTTCCCATCCAACGGTTGAAAATGAACTTCAACTATACTCCTGTAAGAAAGAGAGAAAAGAGAGTTTGGAAGAAATAACAATAGGAGAGTTGGGACAGTGAGAAATCCGGGATGAAAAGATTATGAGTTATGAAAAAAAACCTAAGTTAAACCCTAATGTAACATAAAGAAATTACTTTTATTATCACAATGGATGATCAATCACCACATGCTACTACTTCTCACCGAAGGAAAAACCACCACTCTCATGGGTGTCGATGGTATTCACTTGTCAGAAATTGCACAAAAATTAAAATTCAAAATCCTAATCAAAGGATGAAAATGAAGAACAAAACCTTATGCACATCATCCCCTATGTCGCATAAGCATATCACATGATATTACATGCTAATTTCATATAATTGGGGTTTTGAATAAGACGATCTTTGCATTTTAAATTTTTATCTTTTTTTTATTTAAAAAAATATTTAAAAAGTCAAATAAGAGGTGTTAAGCTTTTTATCATTCTGGCGTCGAGCTATTTTTTCGCAGGACTTCCCCTACGGTATCATCACCACGGCAGAGTTTAACCATCAAATTCGAGAAGCAACTGGACGAATTGTATGTGCCAATTGCCATTTAGCTAATAAGCCCGTGGATATTGAAGTTCCGCAAATCGTGCTTCTTGATACTGTATTTGAAGTAGTTGTTCGAATCCCTTATGATATGCAACTAAAACAAGTTCTTGCTAATGGTAAAAAAGAGACTTTAAATGTAGGGGCTGTTCTTATTTTACCCGAGAGATTCGAGTTACCCCCCCATCGTATTTCTCTTGAGGTGGTAGGTAGATGGAATTCATAGTCTGAATCCGAGTGAAACTAATTTAAAAGTTGGATAATTTAATTATATTAAATTAGAGTTTATAATAAAATTAAAAACTTTCAAATAATTCAAAATTTTTTTCATAAGCAAGTCTTATCTATTTGAGTAAAAAAGAATTGGACATCACATACACACAAAGGTGGTGATTGGAGGAGCACATAAGGGCATGGGAATTTTTTCTGTAGGTCACTGATTCAATAAATCAGATTTTAATGAGTAAAAAAAGGGCATGGTTGTTAGTTTTCACTCTGTACATTAAAAATAAAATTAGATAAACTGATCAAAATTAAAATATTTAAATAAAATCTACTATATCCTCTGATTGTCCTGCTGCGTGGCATCACGCCCTCCCTTCTCGCCTCGTACCTCAACTTGCATGGCTTTGTAACATTGCATTTGAATCTTCAAATGAATGAGCTGTGACTAATTCAATGATCAAGAAAAGCGTCTCCCTCACATAAAAGTACGCATATTTTCCGATTAGGGACTGTCCCTATGCTGAATTATTTTGGACTTATCAGAGAACATAATTATAAAGAGAGAATCATGAAGCAGAGCCATGAATATATTTGGTCATCCATTCTTACAGGCCGAAGTTGGCCAACATGCATGCTAATGCTCTCAGGATGATAAAAATATGGTCGAGCAAACGTAGATTGTTTAAGGCCAAATGTAATTGACTTGCAAATCAGATAAAGAGGTGGATGCATGGTTTGGAAAATTTGTTCATTTCCACCTGCACAATTCTCCATCTATACACAAATCCTCACTCCCATGACCAAATTCCATGAATCAGACATAGGTCGTGCCAAACTATAATTGATCACGTTGATTGTTGGAATATTTCAATGTTCCAAGATTATCGAATTTGCTAGATGTTGTGGGGTCACATCTCGGCCTAATCCTCGATATCTATCTTCGGACATCATCCTCGGCTAATAGCCGACAACTTGATTGGACTATTTCCAACCCTTTGATCGGCCCCAAGCCGACGACTTTCAAAATCCCAAAGACATTGAGTTGTTATAAGAAGAACGTGGACCGATGTTACCTTTTTTAAATTTAGGACGGTTACGATGAAACTCTTGAAGATTATTTTAAAATGTGATACATAAATTAATATCATTAATTGACCACTACCTATGCGGACATCGTGGATCATGATTTTCCATATTATTGAATATTAAAATAATATATTCTTCGCCTTCTATAAAAAGAAAATAAAAAGGATCCTTCGATAAGTTCTTCTTACTAATTCTTCCTTACTGTTCCCAAAGTTTCGATTAATTTAACCATCAGAGATTTCTCCATTAGAAAATCTTCGATGAACAAATTTTTATTTCAGATCTTGAGAGCAACCGATAATCCTTGAATTATTGTCGATCATCGATCTATTTCTCAGACAAACGTTGACCTCCGCTACTTCTTTTCGATCTAGAGCTTTGCCTTGCGGCAATACTGGATATATGTCATCATCTAATTGACAAATTGAGCTATCATGCGAGATTAGGATGTCACCCATGCTTCACAGTAGATGAGGTGCGATCGATGGAGCCGCAGGTGAGGGCGACGACCGACAAAGCCGCAGGGGAGGGGGGAGGTGAGGGGCAAGGGGAGCCACGATCGACGAAGTCGTGGAGGGAGGAGGTGGGATTTTTTTTTTCCCTATGGACTGCACAGTCTCTACTAACTGTGCCTCCCCCCATGTGGTCCATGGAAAAAGAAAAAAACCCCTCCACGGCTTTGCCGGCTATTGCGTCCCACCCCTGCATCTCCATCGGCTGCGCCTCACCTGCTGCAAGGGATCTAGAAGGATTTCAAGTAAAAAAAAAGAAAAAAAAGAGATCTGTGGGAAGGAGAGCACCTACAAAAGATTGAAGGGGAGAGCCCGATGTCGGTGAGGATCGGGAGGAGAGTGATAACAGAGATTGATGGAAGAGCACAGAGGACATCGACTTCTCTTTTTCATAGATATGTGGAAAGAAAATCATTTGATGGAGATTGGAAGGGATGGCCAATATCGATGACAATGGGGAAAAAGGTGATGTGGCAGATCGCGATGAGGAATCTAGAAGGTTTCAAGCAAAAAAATAAAAAAAAAAATTGTGAGAACTGCGAAAGAGATAGAGAAAATTTGAGAGGATTCGAAAACGATTCGATGAAAAAAAAATCAAAATATATAAAAAAAATTAAAAATATATATATATTCCTCCTGCATCTGATGTGTGTGTACAGTAAACTCTGATGCATTATATGTCAAGTGGTACGTAGGGAGAGTGGAAAAATATGCTTTAATGTATAGGATAGGTTTTTCTTGAGGCGGGAAATTTGAGACATGTCAATTACGATTTTCCTCGTTTGTAAATATGCATCATTCACGAGTGCCTGGTAAAATGACTATATCTTGGCCGTCCGATTAGCATAAAAGGACAGATCAACATGAAAACTAGGTACCATATAATCCGATCTAAATATTCTCCCACCAGCAACAAGACAAAAGAAATGGGTTTCTATTTTAATTCCTCCATTCTTGCATCTTCTTATTCCTCCGCTATCTAATCTCCAGAATCCCCTCTTTCGCTTTTCCAACTGGTCGTCAAGCTATCCATTCCCGTGATCCCATTTCTCTGTGCCTCCCTTACCAACACTCAGATCTCAAAGTCTGGTCTCACTACTCTCCACAAATCCTAGGTTCCTCAAATCAAAACCAACCTTTTTTGAGGAAAGATCCCACCGTTGTCTGTAGATCTTGAAGTCATTGCCCCTTTTGAAAGCAGGGCCTGCTTAGAGGTGAGATTTTTGGTAATCTTTGTGCTTTCCGTGAAAAAAGATGGTATGTTGGGATAAATGGGGGCTCTTAACTCTGTTGTTCTTTCAGATCCGTAGAAGAGCGGTAAGGATTTGGTTTTGTTTTCTGGAAAAGTACAAAATTTGAAAGAGATGAAGATACAATGGGCAGTTCTGCTGGTCCTGTTGTTGGTTTGTGATTGGAGAGTTAAAGCGGATGGGTCGGATCACAGGTATAAGGAAGGAGATCGTGTCCCTCTGTATGCCAACAAGGTGGGACCTTTTCACAACCCAAGGTAATGTGAGGATCTGGATGACTGATTCTATGGTTTGCTCTAATTTTAAATGCAATTTAAGTTGTCGTTTAATGAGATTGTTTGTCTACGTTTGAACCTTCTGTTCCTTTTTGAGGTCTTCACTTTTTTTTTTTTTTTTTTTAATTATCATCGTAAATTTGATTCTTGACTTTTTGCGTTAGGGTTTTTCCCAATATGATATTTCTGTGGCGTGAATTACTGAGATATGTACCTGGTCAATTAGTTTTCTATTTGTTGTTTATATGAAACAGATCTCTTGTTTGTTTGTTGATTCGTTAGGAATTGTACATTGCTAATGCTTGATTCATGATTGATTTTATATTGATACATTATTTTGATATTTTGCTGTTGGTATTGCTTATACTGTGAATTTTGCAACTATTAATTTGTTGTTATAAAACTGAATCAAGTATCATATATACTGCCAATATGCCTTCTCTTATGTCATTCTAGTTGACCGAGATATGATACTTTTCTGCCATGACATTTCGGACATTGCACGCTTGCAAATTTCATTCCTTCTAATGTTTTTGTTAGTGGCTTGGTTCTAGAGTATATTGCCATCATCATCCCATTGTTATGCAATCACCCATTTAAAAGGGTCCCATTACAAGTGAATGAAAGAGTCTCAAGTGCTATTGCATACTTCAGTATGCATTCTGTTGTTTGTCTCAAAAGCTAGTTTGAAGGATCTTTGCTCTATAATATGTTTATGTGAGATTAATATCATCTTTTTAACCTGTTTTCTACCTGACAAGGAATTTCTTTGTGCATCTGCAGTGAGACATATCGTTACTATGATTTGCCATTTTGTTCACCAGGTATGCTGAATGCTTAGATTTGACCTTGAAAAGTTGCTAATGCAGCTGAACTTTCTCTTGTTAAAAGGCTCTTTCTTCATTGTTTGTCTGGTTTCTGTACTCTCTTTTAAATTATTACAGATCACGTGATTGAGAAGAAGGAAGCACTTGGAGAGGTTCTAAATGGTGATCGTTTGGTTGATGCACCATATGAGTTGAACTTTCGGGAAGACAGAGAGTCGACAACTATTTGTGAAAAATCCTTGTCAGAAAAAGATATCGCAAAGCTTAGAAATGCAGTTGCAAAAGACTACTACTTTCAGATGTACTATGATGACTTGCCCTTTTGGGGATTCATTGGGAAGGTTGACAAGGACAATCTTGACCCAAGCGAGTACAAATACTTGCTATTTAAACACATCCACTTCGATATTTTCTACAATGATGACCGTGTTATAGAAATAAGTGTCCAAACTGACCCAAATTTAACTGTGGATATTACGGAGGATAAGGCAGTTGATGTCATGTTTGCATACTCTGTGACATGGAAAAATACTGATATTCCTTTTGAGAAAAGAATGGAAAAATATTCAAAATCTTCTTCACTGCCCCAACACCTAGAGATCCATTGGTTTTCTATAATTAATTCATGTGTAACAGTCCTTCTTCTAACTGGGTTTCTGGCTACAATTCTCATGCGTGTGCTCAAGAATGACTTCGTTAAGTAAGAACCATGGATGATTTTTTTTAACCTTTTTGTATTTTGCTCCTTTACTTGTTCTGATGTAGTTCAACCCTTTTTTTGTGCAAAGATACTCGCATGATGAAGAATCTCTTGAAGACCAAGAAGAAACTGGATGGAAGTATATTCATGGGGATGTCTTTCGATTTCCAAAGTACAAGTCCTTGTTTTCAGCTGTTATTGGATCTGGAACTCAGCTCTTAACCCTGTAAGAACCTCTTTTTTGCTTTTATATATCCTCTCTTTTTTGGTACAATCTAATACTTTCCTTCTTGCCCCCTTCTTGCCATTAGTGCAATGTTCATCTTCCTCCTTGCACTAGTTGGAGTGTTCTATCCTTACAACAGGGGAGCTCTCTTCACAGCTCTGGTTGTCATATATGCTCTAACCTCTGGTATTGCTGGTTACATAGCTACCTCCTTCTATAAGCAACTAGAAGGGACCAACTGGGTAAGAGGTTGCTTCATTATTCTTTAATAATGCTAAGCTTTCTGGATAAGTTATTACTATTTTTTTGTTTAATATTGCAGGTGAGGAATTTGTTATTGACAGGCTGCTTGTTCTGTGGGCCGCTGTTCTTAACATTTTGCTTCCTTAATACTGTTGCCATTGCATACAATGCAACTGCGGCCTTACCTTTCGGTACTATCCTTGTGATTCTTCTCATATGGACACTGGTAACTTCTCCTTTGCTTGTGTTGGGTGGAATTGCTGGTAAGAACAGCAAGACAGAATTCCAAGCTCCATGCCACACCACAAAGTATCCTAGAGAAATTCCTCAGTTACCATGGTACAGAGGGACTGTTCCTCAGATGGCAATGGCAGGATTTCTTCCTTTCAGTGCAATCTACATTGAGCTGTACTACATATTTGCTAGTGTGTGGGGTCACAAAATTTACACCATATACAGCATCCTTTTTATTGTTTTCATCATTCTCATCATTGTTACCGCATTTATCACGGTGGCATTGACATATTTCCAGCTTGCTGTTGAGGACCATGAATGGTGGTGGAGGTAGAACTATGAACTTGAATAATTTCACCTTTTCATCTTTTGGATATTTACATTACAGATAACATTGCATGCTGGCATTCTTTGTTTGAAAGATCTTTGGTATTAGTGATTAAATCTATTTCTTGATATGCCATTCATTGCAGTTGCCTGTATGCATGCTTTCCTAATTCACTTAAATGTCTTGTAGAACCAGAAAAAGTTGCTGATTATCTTATCTTCCTTACTTTCTCAGCTTTTGCTGCCTTATTTCTTTAGATGTTTTTTCAACAACCTTTTTCTTACCAAGTAGTTATACTTCATGATGTCATGTTGAACGGTAACCTCAACATTGTACTCCATTATTGTTGATTACCAATAGCTACACTTTCATGATTAATATACAAGTTCTTGATCATATTATAAATGGAAAGCTAATTAAATGTATGTGCTAAATGTGCTTCTATGACACCTTAAGTGGGATTTTAGCTTATAATTTTAAAATATCACCTCAAAAAGAAAATCTTTAAATTTTTAGATAGAATTTATTAAACTTGGAATTAACTGTTTATCTATTAAACTAGGAGGGTAAATTCTATAAGTGGTTGTCTTAGAGACTTGAGATCAAATTCTGCCTTTGTTCCAGGGAGCGAGGGGTATGAGTGTCATGGGATAGCCTACCCACTTAAGATGTAGTCCAAAATTGCCTCTCTGCCACATCAAACCTTCCCTGTGAAGAAAGAAAGGAAAAGAAACTATGTGAGTGTGTGCACGCACACCCACATACACACACACCCAAAAAGAAGAAGAAGAAGAAGAAGAAGAGACTTTTGGTTGTTAAAAGCACTCAAGATACTAAAAAAAAGAAATATGAAGAAACATGGAGGGAGGACAAATGCATGATTTTGTCAAACCTAGGCAATGTTGAAAAACATATGCACAATGGAGGTTGCTTACTTGATTCTCTAGAAGTTTGAAATGTTACATATTGAGAAATGGAGGTCGCTGGACCCAAAATGAGCTAGACGTGAAAGGAAGAGATACAACAGAGTGTGATGAGAAGGCATGACCTTAGATGGAGCAAATGGAGTGAAATTTTGAAACTGAACAAATTGATTAGAAGATGTTGTTGTTTGCTACAAGACTTCATATCTGAGAAAATAAGATGCTTGACTTGGACATGTATCATTTTTCGAGGTTTCAGATCCACAATTGGCAACTACACAACCACTGCAGCTTGTTAATCAGCTGCAGAGATCCACTTTTATGTAAATCTTTGGACCCCCTGTTTCCACACACACACACACACACACACACACACACACGTAAGATATCTAAGCCCTGTATGCTTACAGGAGTGTCAAGAATGTAAATAAATTCAGATAATAAAGACTGTACTAGAAGGATCACGTAAAGTGTTCTTAGTATCTATTGAGCATTTGGATGTGGAGCCCAAGGAGCACTCCAAGGCAGACTAACAACAAATATAGTAGTGAGACTGAAACTGAAGTATCAGGCTTGGAGAACAAGTAGTTGCACTTATATGGTCAATAAAGAAGAGTAACCATTTCAATGGCTGCAAAGTTCGAAGATGTGTATTAGTTTGGTGGGAAGGCATTGAGCTATTATATCATCCTTAGTTTATGCATTATGTGGTTAGAGAGTGAACAGAGAGGGGTTTCTTCAAGTGGTGTATCAAGAATGAAAGATAATTGTAAACAAATGAGCACAAAAGTTGTTTTTTCTGTTATTAGTGAATACTCAGGTGAGATCGCTCAAGTATGCTCATTCACAACCATTTGCCAAGAAAAGCCAGAATACTTCATCTATTCTTTTCTTGTCTCAACCCAAATAATTCAAATAGGTTGCATTGCAATCTTTTCTGGGATATCCTCCATACATGAATTTACTTTGTATTATAATCCATGTTCACAGCCACTCTAGCTGGAATTGTGGAAATATGTGGCAGATGATTGAAAGGCTGAGAGAAATTCATAAAGATGATCACCCTCTGACAATTATTTTTCAATTCCATCCTGCCAGCTTTTGCTCAAGCTTATGTTCCTTGATGCTCAAATTTTCCTTAGGAAAGCAGGAATGCCATGTGCTTCAAGGTTGCTGACCTCAAGTCATTTCTACATTGTTTATATCCATCTTCTTTTCTCCCTCAGGCTGGAGCACTAAAATTAACATGTTAATGTTACTCAGCTTGTTTATTTCCATATTCTATTCTATATTGTTTATTTCCATATGCTATTCTCCCACAGTAATCTGGAACAGTCAAGGATAAAATGAAGGTTCTGAGTCATATTCAACGTTTTGCATGTTTGACATTATGGTAATATGCTACAGCGTGAGCAATTTTTCATTGTTTCAAGGCAGTACTATCATTGGATTATATTCAGAACATAAGTTCTTTATGATTTATGAGCCCTTAAAGCTTTTAAAGAGTCAATAGCAAACTGAGAAAGAAGTATAATTGCATCAACACATGGTGTTAAGAACACATTGCTTATAAGGCAGCTATTTTTTTTTAATGGTTCAATTTCCTGGTTAAAACATTTAATATTGTATGCAGGTCTGTTCTTTGTGGTGGTTCCACTGGTATATTCATCTTCTTCTACTGCTTATACTACTATCATGCAAGATCAGATATGTCTGGTTTTATGCAGACATCGTTCTTTTTTGGTTACATGGCTTGCATCTGCTATGGCTTCTTCCTCATGTTGGGGACCGTTGGATTCCGTGCTTCCTTGCTATTTGTGCAGCATATATATCGTTCGATCAAATGCGAGTAGATGTGCCTTGGCTACTCAATCTGAGTGCCTGATATTTTCAGTAACTTGAGTCATGTGGAAACCCATCTCCACTGAAGCTGCGTGGTGGCTGGCTGCTAGCTGATCATTCTTCAATTGTTAATACCAAGAAATATTCCTCAGCAAGGGCTAAATGATTTTGTTTATGATCACTATACCTTTGTTGCCTATGTTTGCCCTCCATACATGTTGTCGTTACATGACAAATTTCTAGTTGTGAAGATATGATAATGTTGTTCTTTAGACATCGTGTTATGCAAAATTAAGACCATTCTCTGCTGGTAAACAGTAGCTTTTTCTCTGGATTTATTAGTTAAAAACTCAAAAGCGTAACTTTTTAGCATTTCTACCATCATTAATGCCTCATACTTGACAATTCAGCCCTCTCCTCTGTTGATTCACTTAGGTGATTAAAATTCATAAGTAGCCTAGAAATAATCAAAACCAAACCACCTGCATCGTCCTCATCATCCAAACCAATGGTTCTAGCTTTTGGTCTCTGGGGCTTAACTTGACTCGTGTGGGAGAAACAAACAAAGAGGGGGGAAAAATGTAGATCAATAATTGCCAGATCAGCCTAGTTTATATGACAATATTCTCATCAGAAAACTGTGGCACTAGAAGCCGTGAACAAACAAAAGTCCCTTCGTGCAGATCCTTGGGCCTTAAGGAATTGGGGCACATTTGATGGAGACGGGGAGTTTGACTTGAGATTATTGGAAACGAGAATAAATAACTTCCATCCCAGCTGATTAATTTAAGAGAGTTCCATCCGTGTTTCAATTTTATGAAAATATTCGAATCTCCCAAAATCCAATACAAACTTTCTTCAAGCATTCAAATCTCATTTTATTTTGATTTCAATCTATTGGATTGGAACCACAAAACAACACTCTCTGAAAATGCCATACGTGAAGAAATCCTTGCAAAGAGATAAAATGGAGGCTCATTTTTTCTGTGCTGTGAAGTTCTTTTGGATGATCAGAGATATTTCTGACTTACATACGCCATCTGTGACAGAATCACGGAGCTGCAAACGATACAGCTAACTCTGATGTACCAAAGGAGTAAAAAGCTTGAGTCATCCCTGTCTTATTAAGCTAATTTTTGAGACATCTG
>NC_025996.2:10024752-10134751 GCF_000442705.2 Elaeis guineensis | reverse complement strand
TAGACCTTCTATTTGATCAAAGACCCAGAGTATTCGTGGGTCAAGGCCATGTCTACAAGAGCAGATGGAGAAAGAGCTGCAGAGTGCTTGTGCCACATCAAAAGGAGAGCACGTGGCGGAAGATTCTATCTCCACTCGTAAACGACAAGATCACGGGGTTTCTAATTGTCAGTATCCATCAACTACAGCACACCAGAACTTATCAGATACACAACCTTTCGATGGTTGGCCCATGGTTGTCTTCATGTTTTCTTCTTCGATTCTTTCTCGTAGGTGGTGTCTCCGGTGCGTTGCTAACTCGATGGCTGGTCCAACATAACATCGTTGCACTTGGATGAAGTCCAACAAAACTGTTGCACGATCGACAAGGGTTTCATCGTCGACGTTATGTTTACATATCGAATTTTCCACACAGATTTTATTTTAAGGATCTGAACCTTTAAATCAAAAATTAGAGAACCAATAGACGAACAAATTCTAAGTTCATCTAATAAGAAACAAAGGAAGGATTCACCTTCCTTCATGCGAATCACCATTGGATCAAGCAATGTTTGCTTTGAGATCTGCGCAGGGATAGTAAATGGTGTTCGGAGTGCTTTGATATCCGTGCATGGCATGATGCATGGAAGACACAACCTGGACCCCTTGCAGTCGGCTTTAGCCTGAGATCAACTGTTGTTTACAGCTTTGCAGTGAACTGAAATTTCCCAGCCGAGGCCACTTAATAAGGCAGGAAAACCGACTCTGATGGAGATATTATTATCACTAATCAATTTGATGAGTTCCTGGCCTAAAATTTCAGTGAGCTATCTTCAGAGGCTGCTCATCATAAACTAAAATTCTCACGCGTTAAGCCAAAATTTTTGAAACAGGCCGTTCCTAAAAATATTGACACCTGGATTAATACAGTTTCGATCAAATAATAATCCTTATTTTTCAGAGTACCAAGGTCACATCATTGATACAAAGGTGAGAGCACCAAGAAGAGTGAGCAGTCTCAATCAACTGGCCCATGATAACCCAGGGCCCATGCTCGACAACCCATAAATCGAGTGGCCCACGTAGAGGGCCACACGATCTTGACCAGACGGATATGATAAGATGTATCAAGGATCAAAGAGGGAAAAGAGGGATACGACACCTCCTCTCTCTTCTTTTTCTCCTCGGGCAGAATCTGGTACTGTGGACTCTCCCCACCCCCAACCACCAAAAACCAAAAGCCAAGAATCCCCTTGGCTCCTTTCTCAGAAGGAATGATGGGGTTCACCAAGCAATGCATGCAAGTAAGGTGGGGAGAGGGAGCACGACCATGCACCAACAAAACCCCTCTGGAGGAAAAGCCACAGAGACATATTCCGAATCCCAAGCAGCAACAGACCACCCTTTGCCAAGTGCTCGCTGACCTCAGCATCCATAACGTCTCTCCTCCTTGCTCTTACTGCTCTGGAAAGTGCAGTTAACTGGTGCATGTCCTTTTCCCATCAAGTGGGCTTCACATGCACAAACGCCTCAACACATTCCCAACTACATTTTTTTTTTTTTTTTTTTTGCTGGGTTCCAATGAAGATCATGATTGTCGCGACTAAATTTTTTATTCAATCTGATTATTTATAAAATAAAATAATAAAAATTTATTATAAAAATTAAAAATAAATTTTTTAAATTCGCACAGATAGTAGAAATTTTTTCATCTGCAAAGAGATTTACATCCGCACCCAACAGTGATGGCCCAGATCAGATGGTTTATTGATGACGGAGTCTCGATCAATGTGAATTAAGATGCTTAGATATTCAATCTCTTCCTCTCATATTGGCCCATCTATATTAGCATGGAGGTGGATGAGGACTTGTGAGTTAGTGAACTTATCACTGACGACGACAAGAGTTGGAAGACTCATGATATCATCCATCTCTGGTGGCCAGCTTGCTGATAGAATCCTTACCATTTGGTGCGGATACCAGAGCCATCAAAAATCGGCAACATAATTTAAGGCCATACTTGGATTTGTCCACGTCACCTTTGGAGCCACCACTCTCCACATGCCAAGAGAAGAAATATGCATGCCAGCATGTGCCGTGCTCATGCCAAGTTGTGTCAAGCATCAAGCACCCACATAGAATTCTATTTTTTTCTTAGAATTTCTTAAGAGTTCTTGGCTACTCACTTATTTTGTTGAAGGCTGATTTCTTTCCTATGGTAGATTATAATGCTTTACTTTTTTGTGGAGGGTTGATTTTTTCCTTGTAAAAATAAGAGATTCCTAAACAAATAGGACCCTTAGAGTCCTATATAAATCCTTGTATCTTTCATGAAAAAAACAATGAATGATTTTACAAACTCCACAAATACTTGTGTCAATCGCTCCGAGAGGGAGAGGGTGTGAGACCCAAAATCGCCCCACAAGGGGAGGGTGTGAGGCCCACTTTCTATCCTATTCCTTCTACTTAAGATTCAGTGTTCCTGCGACTCTGATCGACTCCACCATCTACCCACGCAAGCCTATTCCGTCAAGAGAAGATCTGTCTCCTCCAGAATTTTCATCTGTCGTGCTGAGAGAAGGAGTGATTTCTTATTCTACAGATCATATACTGTCAAGGACCTTCGTTCCTTAACAGTTGATCTTTGATTATTTTTTTTTTTCCGATGTTGGTAAAGACCTAGTTCTTTATCGATGGATCTGTTTGGTTAAAAGATTAAGAGCCCTAATCAGAATAGTTTCTTAACTACCACGATCCGGATTCTTATCATTTTTTTAGATTTTCTCACGGGTTTAATATTTTATTTTCTCTCGTTCCATTCTTATTTCTTTTTTTTGCATTTACTCGTGAGCATGTTTAATTTCTGCTATCTGTTTATGAAATTTTCTATTACTAATTGTTTACTGATCTCTCGAATGGCATTCGTCTGTATCATTTAGATTGATCTCGCTTTAGTCTCGTATCAATCAATCACGCCTCCTGAGCAGAGTATAGGCAACTATACTGTCTGTCTTGGGAATAATGAGCCCCTGGCCGGACGTGATTTGTTGTTGATGAACAGAAGAGAGCTTGATTATTAGGATTGATTTTCTTTTTAGGATTGTCCCGCATCAATTTGGTATCAGAGCAGGTTGATTAGGGCTTAGTTTAAATTCAGCAATTTAAATTTTCGCAAGTTAAATTTTTTGCACTCTAAATTTCGTACTTTACTTTCAAGCATTTTAATTTTTTATTGCACTTTATTTCTGCATCTTAGAGTTGCATGACCACTAGATCAGGTACCTGGTACCAACATCCTACTTTCCCATCCAACCCAATATGGATCCCAATATAGCAGCCATCATTAATGCTCTGACTGAAAAATTTGATGACATGAAAAATTTTATGAAAACCATGGATGAGAGAATAGTGGTATTAGAAGAAGCTAGGCAGAAACAACCTGAACCTGAGTCTCCCCGACTACCTATAGGACAAGAGGTAGGAATCTAGAACTTGATCGACCTATAGGGGCACGCCCGCACCATAACCAGTTCGATCAAGATGAGCATATTCTTAGGAATGTGAAAGTCGAAGCTCCAAGTTTTGATGGTTGTCTAGATCCGAGAGAGTACCTAGATTGGGAATCAGGTATGGACCACTATTTTGGATGGTATGAAATGTCTGAAGCAAGGAGAGTTAGGTTTGCTAGGATGAAATTGGTGAGGCAAGCCCGACTTTATTGGGAAAGTGTTGAGCGTCTTCTTATCAGAGAAGACAAGATCCGATAGAAACCTGGGATGAGATGAAAGAAAAACTCAGAGAGAAGTACCTCCCCACCTCTTACCAACAAAGACTTTTAGATCAATGGCAGAGGCTTACTCAAGGGAATAGATCAGTCACCGAGTATATCACGAGATTTGATGAATACCTCATGAGATGTGGAGTAGCCGAAGATAGAGTTGTTACCTTATCTAGATTTAGAGCTGGATTACGAGAGGATATTCAGCGTGAGCTCTTTCTGCGAGAGGTAACCACGTTGGAACAAGCTTATCAACTTGCCTTAGATTTTGAAAGATTTTCTAGATATTCGACTCCCCGTCATCCTGAACCCAACCGAGTAACCCCTTCTGGATCGAGACCTAATATTAATCAAACTCCTAGTAACATACCTCCACTTACAAATCCTATTAGGAGAAAAGAAGATAAAAGAAAAGGAGCTATAGGAGAGTTATCAAAAGGAAGTAGTTCTCGATTTCATTGCTTCAAGTGCCATGGTTACGGTCACTTTGCTGCACAATGCCCCAACCGATCATTATTCGTAGAAGAATTAGAAGGAGAAACTCTAGAAAATATTAAGGAGGAAGTTTATGAAGCTGATCCAGATTTAGCCGAGCAATTTGAGAGTACTGAGGACATCCTAGGTTATGCCACACCCTGAGTCAGACCTTAGGCTTGGAGTCGTTAGGTATGTCCTAACCCAAACTAAGGAAAGTGAAGACTGGCGTAGGACCTCTATTTTCCATACCTTCATAAAATTTGGCGATAAAATTTGTAAGGTGATCATTGATAGCGGTAACTGTATCAACGCCATCTCCACCGACACGGTTAAGCGATTAGGATTAACTCCTGTAGATCATCCTAGTCCATACCGTGTGTCTTGGATTGATTCCTCCTCTATTCCCATCAAATTTAGATGTCGTGTGCCCATCCAGCTTCATTCCTATCAGGATCATGTGTGGTGCGATGTCTTACCCATGAAAGTCGGAAGTATCATATTAGGTCGGCCTTGGCTATTCGACAATGATGTTACGATTTATGGCCGTACCAACTCCTGCAGCTTTACTCATCAGGATAAGAAGATCACGATTAATCCTTCCCCATCTAAGGCTACTAATAGAAAGATAGGCGATGGACCAAAAGAAAAATCTTAAGAAGAAAAGCCTCAATCTGATAGGTGCTAAAGAATTAGAGACGATCATGAGTGAAGGATCACCAGTTTGGATGCTTGTTGCTAGAAAAGTTCGTGAGGATTCTAAGGTGGATTATCTTAAGGAAGTAGCTAGCCTTCTTACTGAGTTTCATGATGTCTTTCCTGAGGATCTTTCAGATTACTTACCACCTATGAGAAACATTCAACATGCCATTGATTTAGTTCCTGGGTCTACCCTACCCAACTTGCCCCACTATAGGTTGAACCCTAATGAGCATATCGAGCTACAAAGACAAGTTAGAAAGCTGATAAAAAAAGGATTTGTGAGGGAGAGTTTGAGTCCTTTTGAAGTAGTTCATGGATATCAACCTAGAAAACCAATAGACCTCATCCCACTACCCATGCATGCTAGGATTTTCGAATCTACAGAGTTATTTGCACAGCATGTCAAGAGTCTGCATAAAGAGATCAGTAAAAAATTAGTATGAGTAATAAAGTTTATAAACAGAATGCAGATTCTCATCGACGTGTTCAAGAGTTTGCAGAGGAAGACTATGTGATGGTTCGATTGAGGCCTGAACGGTTTCTCCTCAGAATCGTGAAGAAGTTACATGCCCGAGGAGCAGGTCCATTTAAGATCATAAAGAAAATCGGATCAAATGCGTATGTTGTAGACCTACCTTCTGATTTTGGAATTAGCTCTACTTTTAACATTACAGCTCTTGTCGCCTATAAAAAAAAATCAACTCGGATACCTAGTGAGCCATTTGAGTCTGAACCAACCTTTGAGAGCGAACCTATCCCTGAGTGTCCACTAGCCAAAATGTCAGCAAAACACGATCAGATTGAGAAAATTTTGGATGAGCAGATCCTTTCCACCCGGAGTCGAGGCTATCAATGGTATCTGGTCAGATGGCGAGGTCGACCGGAGTCTGAAGATACCTGGATCACTCGAGAAGAGCTGCAATACATTGATCCCGATCTACTTGAGCGTCACCAGAGCAGAATCGACCCACACTCGACAGGGTCAAGTTTTTCCCACCCCGAGAGAATTGGTGCGGACACCAGAGCCATCAAAAATCGGCAACATAATTTAAGGCCATACTTGGATTTGTCCACGTCACCTTTGGAGCCACCACTCTCCACATGCCAAGAGAAAAATATGCATGCCAGCATGTGCCGTGCTCATGCCAAGTTGTGTCAAGCATCAAGCACCCACATAGAATTCTATTTCTTCCTTAGAATTCCTTAAGAGTTCTTGGCTACTTACTTATTTTGTTGAAGGCTGATTTCTTTCCTATGGTAGATTATAATGCTTTACTTTTTTGTGGAGGGTTGATTTTTTTCTTGTAAAAATAAGAGATTCCTAAACAAATAGGACCCTTAGAGTCCTATATAAATCCTTGTATCTTTCATGAAAAAAATAATGAATGATTTTACAAACTCCACAAATACTTGTGTCAATCGCTCCGAGAGGGAGAGGGTGTGAGACCCAAAATCGTCCCACAAGGGAGGGTGTGAGGCCCACTTTCTATCCTATTCCTTCTACTTAAGATTCAGTGTTCCTGCGACTCTGATTGACTCCACCATCTACCCACGCAAGCCTATTCCGTCAAGAGAAGATCTGTCTCCTCCAGAATTTTCATCTGTCGTGCTGAGAGAAGGAGTGATTTCTTATTCTACAGATCATATACTGTCAAGGACCTTCGTTCCTTAACAGTTGATCTTTGATTATTTTTTTTTAATCCGATGTTGGTAAAGACCTAGTTCTTTATCGATGGATCTGTTTGGTTAAAAGATTAAGAGCCCTAATCAGAATAGTTTCTTAACTACCACGATCCGGATTCTTATCATCTTTTTAGATTTTCTCACGGGTTTAATATTTTATTTTCTCTCGTTCCATTCTTATTTCTTTTTTTTGCATTTACTCATGAGCATGTTTAATTTCTGCTATCTGTTTATGAAATTTTCTATTACTAATTGTTTACTGATCTCTCGAATGGCATTCGTCTGTATCATTTAGATTGATCTCGCTTTAGTCTCGTATCAATCAATCACACCTCCTGAGCAGAGTATAGGCAACTATACTGTCTGTCCTGGAATAATGAGCCCCTGGCCGGACGTGATTTGTTGTTGATGAACAGAAGAGAGCTTGATTATTAGGATTGATTTTCTTTTTAGGATTGTCCGCATCACCATTCCAATACCTATCCATCAGAGTCATGATTTTGAAGGTGTGGGACCGATCATGTTGCCCCAGAGCCTCCGTCTCTGATCTTGCTACGATATACAAAGCTGCACCGGTGCGAAAAATGGAGCTTGCTTGAATATGGAGAATGGCTATTCATCCTAGAATCCGACTCTTCATCTGAAAGGTCACCTGGGATCGACTTCCGACTCGAACTCTTCTCAGAGAAAGAGATATGGAGAATCTGCCCATCTGCCTGATCTGCAGGCTGGAGGACGAGACGATGGAGCATGCTATGCTTCACTATCCGAGGGCGTCCTCGATCTAGAGGATGACGGGCAGCCAGTCCTAGAGGGACACCAGTGGCTCTTGCCCTTCCTCATTCTTGAATTAGATTAGCCAGAGTTCGACTGAATACCAACCCTCAGACAATAGGATGGCGTACATTGCATATCATATTTGACTTTCCAGGAACACCTTCATCTTCGAGGCTAAATGGTGCCTACGCATGGAGTATTGAAGAGAACTTGCTGTCTTGTGGAGGAGTACTATCGATTCGACGCTACTGGACACCTCGATAGCCTGAGGTTCTGAGACTCCCCTGCTGCGTATGCAGCAACGACCCATACGATTCTTCTCATTTCCTTGGAGCCTCCTTCCTTAGAGTTTGCCAAGGTCAACTTCGACGGTAGTGTTAGAAATGACAGAGATGATGCAGATTATATCATTCGGGATCCGAATGGTAAGCTGCTTGCTACTAGGGACTCCCTCCTTTTCGAGCCTTCGGTCCTGAAGTGGAGCTCCAAATTACCTGAGCGGACATCATTTGTACTCGGCAGGAGCTGCATGCAGAGAAAATCCTTGTGGAGGGCGATTTTGTCACAATCATTGGCTGGATCCAAAATGATACGAAGCACATGCTAGTTCATCCGCTTCTCCACGATACCTGGGAATCCCTCCATTAGTATTCTGAGATGGTTGTTCGTCATGTCTATCGACAGGCGAATAGCACCATGAATTGGATAGCTTTCTTTGTTACTGATCATACTGATGATTGGTTTTTAATGCCAGGCAAATAAATGCCCTTAAGCATTGTGTAATATTTTGTGTTTAGACTCTTTGAGTTGCTCTCACATTAGAATGGTGGAATCATCCGCTTGTATCAAGAAAGAAAAAAAACAGCAGTACACTATTACGACAGCTGAAATGGTCCCATTACGATCCTTTTGGAAGCAGCGAGCCCCACTTAACAACCGAGCACCAGGTCGGTGCCTTTGCTTCACTGATCCCCTCCAAAATACCTGGCATATTGGGGAGGAAGATACAGTCGGGCAAATGATGATGTGACACAGATAATATGAAAGATTAAACAGAAATAGGAAGGCTCTACCTCCATTCTCCTTTTGCTTCGACCTAGGACGTTCAATTCTGATGCTGCTCATTTTATTCTAGATGTCAAGCTTGGAGTAGTTGATATGACTCATATGATGGGTATGGCCTGAGGATTAAAGCTATGGCTCAGGAAGTTCGAGAACCGTTGTTGTCAAAGCAACAGGGTGCGAGCTTTCCTGGACAGGCTGATCTGGAGTAGTTGCCATTGTGCACCGGGGGACATAAAGCCATTGAATCTAATGATGGAATCAGGTGGATAAGGATTGCCAGAATTTGAAAAGTTGAATTTCAATGCCAAAAATGATTGGATCACTGAATTCTTTTGGCTTTGTCAGTCTTCTTCAGTTCTTCTGCGCTCATCAAGCAATAATAACTAATGTCAGCAATTTGAATAAAAGATTCCAATATCATAGAGAAAACAGGGGAGAGCTTACTGATGGCTGCACCTTTATATCTGTTTGTACCGGTCAACGCATGCATATGACATGGTGGAATGGCAAGGGAATGGGAGACAACCAGTGCCCAGCCATGATGGCCATTAACCATTACAAAGATCTCACAAATAATTCCACAAAAAACAACAAAAGAATCTGTAAAAGAAAGCAAGATAATATTTCAGATACGATCAGGTCACAAAAGAAATAGGTTAATATTGTATATCCAAACCACAGGTAAGCAAATTTCAAAAGCATTAATCACTTAAAGTCACAGAAACAACTTTACAAAAACATGAATGTCTGCATCCTATTCAAACCATCTTCTTCTGCAACAAGGATGGCCTTTCTGCCTTTATGAGTATTTACTGCTACTGCAGGAGTACAATACTGGCACAAAGAGAAGAAACTAGAATTTAGCTATGACGGATCTATGATACTTGTGCATCTTTAATATCTTTTCAGGCATGAGCTCAAAATTAGTTACATTGACCGTTTCAGAGATGTTGAACTTGTGATCCCAGCTTGCTGAAACCAAATTTCTGCATGTTCCAGCAGACTACATGTAAAGGTGTTCATTAACAAAGGATCATGCAATCCCAAAGCACCAATGTATGATGAGCACAGCCCTCACCAGCTGAAGTTTTCTAACTGGGCTATCAGGTATAAATCAGGGTTATAAGATAAACTCTTTCTCTGAAGATCAAAAGAGAAAATATTCATATCATGTTTGTGATATAAAAGGAGAACGTGCAGCATGGGGAAGTTTTATGAGGGAAATCATAAGAAAAGGCATGTTCAAGGTCAACAGAGAATTCTTGAAGGGAAAATAACTTGCCAAGCTGTATCCTATATCCACTGCCTAAACAGGAAAAGTAGGAAGAAAAAGTAAATAATATATGAATATGAAGCATGATTCAAGACCACATATGGGATTCATATGTTTGAAAGATCAGAATTTGTTCACTGTTGAGCCATTGATCATACTTTAGCTGACAAGCCTCATCCTAATCAGTTGGGATTCAACCCCAAAAATGTAGCTTCACCATTTCCCATGATGACAGGGCATATCCTAAACTTTCTCTCTTCATGTTCACTGGAGCAATAATAACTTCAGCTTAATTAAAACCAGACTCCAAGATCTATTTTGAGAATGAACCATCAGATTATCCTCTTTCTGAATAGTCCCGCAACGTCATTTAAAAGGTGTTGCCCAGCTATGCAACCCAAGAGGGGGGGGTGAATTGGGTTTTTAAAAATTTTAAGCTCAACTGATTACTTATGAAAATATTTGTTAAAAGCTTGATGAATGAGAAGAAGACTTTAAATCAAGATTAATTACCTAAAGCAAGAATGCAAGGATAAATAAGAAATAATGTAAAACAATAAAGCACACCACAAACACAAGATTTATAGTGGTTCGGTGCCAACCTTGCACCTACATCCACTCCCCAAGCTCCTACTTAGGAATTTCAATCCACTATCTTGTATTCAACCCGAATAAAACGTCGGAAACTCCGACACTAGCTATCCCAAGCTAGTCCACTTGTTTCTCGGATACAAGCCAACCCAAAACACTCCGATTTCAGGTTCGGATCAAACTTCCCTTGTTTTGGAAACCCTCCAAAAACAAGAACAATTACTCACAAAGAGTAAGACAGTTTAGAGCATAAATACGTACAAGAATAGCTCCTTAAATGAGCGAATATAACAATAAAAACACTTTACTCAAATGAAGAATCCCCTTTTTGGATTTTCTCAAGGTGGATGAAGAGTTGAATGAACGCTTGAGAAGAAGTTGAACTTTGATTGAAGACTTCTTGAAGGCTTTGAAAAAGCTCTTGATCAAGGTTGAAAAATAGGCTTGAAAAATCCTCTCTTGGAATGCTCTTGAATTTCTCTTTCACAATCTCTCGTGTATATAGTAGATTCCTTCTCTCTCTCGTGTAGATTGTGGATCCCTCTCTTTTTCTTTTGTGTATTTCGTTGATCTCCTCGTGTATATTTTGAATCTCTGTCTTCCTCTTGTATTTTCATCCTTTTGAAACCTTTTATAGCATTAAGAAACAAGAGAAAACATATTAGGCAGAAAAAGAGCCGTTAGAGCATTTTTAGGAAGCATAAAAGGCAATTAAAATGGGCAAAAAACTAGCCGTTGCGGACGTTTTCCGTCGCAGGGGTTGACTCATGAGTCGACTCATGCTTCAGGGGTCGACTCATGAGTCGACCTCTGTTGCAAAGACCAGAGATGCTGATTTCTGGATTTTCTTGGCCCAAATATGCAGAAGTCGACTCATGCCTTGTGGGTCGACTCATGAGTCGACTCACAGGTCGTGCCAAGCCAGAAAACCAGCGTGCCAAGAAAATTTTTAGCGTGCCAATCAGCTCATTGTGCCATGAGTTGACTCATGAGTCGACTCATGCACTTCAAACCTTCATAACTTCAAAAATATAAGTCCAAAAAAATGAAATTTTCACCAATAGATTACAAATCATTTGTTCTACCAAATGATACTATCAAATCAGGGTTTTAGTAAAATTACGATTTTACCCCTGAAGAGCATAAAGACTTTTTCAAATAAAAATATTTGTATCCCTTCAATCTGCTTTGTAATCATCAAAATCAATCTAGGAGCAACAATCTCCCCCTTTTTGATGATGACAAAACATTTGAACAAAAGTATTTATGTGAATCAATAATTTCAAAAGAATGCATTATAGATGTATATGCTTGAAAAGAGTATGATTCTTTTGGCATGTGATATAAATGGTCATATACAAAAATAGTTTGTCCATTTTCTTAAAGATTTGAAAATATTCTCATTGGATTATGTGATTTTGGTATTTGAGCGGAAAACTTGTTTTTGTTATCAGATTAAACTGTATTTTGAAAATTTGCTCATTCTCATTTGATTTTAGTTTTAGCATCAGAGCAAAAAATAATTATGTGCTTTAATTGCTTTTGATACAACAAATAATTATGTGTGCCAAAGCATGTTTAAGAGTTGATTTGTAAAGTGTATTAGATCATTTTGAGTTTTAGATGTATCAGAGCAAGAGAAAAATAAATTTTGCAATGTATCAGAGCAAGAAAAACACTTTTACAATTTTATCAAAAAAAATTTTACAATGTATCAAAGCAAAATGTATCAGAGCAAATTTTATAATGTATCAGAGCAAGTTAAAAAATTTTAAGATGTATCAGAGTAAGTTAAATTTCTTAAGATGTATCAAGGTAAATAAAATTTCAAAAGATGTATCAGAGCAAGTTGGAATATTAAAGTATATCAGAGCATATTTAAATTTTTAAATTAAATCAGAGTATATGTAAAAAATAATTTAAAAGTTACTTATTTGCATTGTACTTAGCATTGTACTTTTGATATTGTCTTTAAATTCATTAATTTCTCATAATTTGTAGTTTTGCTTTTGATTGCTTTTCTTTAACTATTGTGGATTGATGGATTGCTTTTTCTTTAATTACTGATGGATTGCTTTTCTTTAACTGCTTGATGGATTGATGGATTGCTTTTTCTTTAATTACTTGATGGATTGCTTTTTCTTTAATTGCTTGATATGGATTGCTTTTTGTTTAATTTCGATGGATTGTTTTGTTTAATTTCTCCCTCTTTTTGACATCATCAAACAAGGTTAACTCCTCTTTTTTCTGAAACATTCTTTAATTTCTCCCCCTTTTAGAGTTTATCACAGATGTTTGCTCTCCCTTAATACAGCAATTATTAACAGCAAACAACAACAAAGAGAAGACAATATTTCAACAAGGAGACTATATATAACCAAAATATGATCGACATCATTACAAAAGGTAGAGAGATAAGTAAAAGATGATACCATTAAAACCATAATTGTTTCAATACATAGTTCATAATATAAAGTCAACCAGCTAATTGTCAATACATGACCCTAAAATACAAATCCTAGAACAAGACACTAACTCCTAGGACCTAGTAATGATCAAGACAAGTCATGGATCAGAGTCATCAGATATGGTATGAGAAGCTGATGGATCAGAAGTGCGTCCTCTACCCCGTCTGCCTCTGGCACGAGCAGTAGAGCGAGATGAACTGGGTGGCTGAGAACGCTGAGATGCTAAGGACTGAACAGAAAGGGTGAGTCTGATAGAATCAAGTACGTTCAATGCTCTGGAAACAGATTGAAGTAGAGCAGTGAACTGAGTGGATGCTTGCTCACTCGATCCTCGAATCTCTTTCCTCAGTAACTCATATCCTCCCTCTAGTGCTCCTCTGAGCCTTCCAGCCTCTGCAGTGAGGTCTGTGACCTCAATAGTAGACTCCTGTGGCTGAGGATGGGCCAATGCAAGGACTTGCCCCTGCAAGTCAAGAACTCTGCCAGTCAGTCTCCAGACAGTGTCTCAAGTTGCTGAATCCGGATGGACTGATCTGACATCATCTGAAACACAGTGGATATGTGGGGAGTCATGGTCTGATCAGAAGAAGTGGCTCCCGGTGCAAAAGTAGTACTGCTCCACTGACTAGATAATAAAGAGGCCACACGCTGTGATATCTGCTCGATCTGATCGTCAGCCAGTCTGAACTCTGATTGAGGTGCTCTGCTCTCTGGCTGATACACTGGTGTGGGCATCCTAGTAAACTCTGAAGGGCCAGCCTCTGTATCAGGAATGAACTGGGTATCTGGTGATGCTGCCCTGAAGTCATGTACAGGAGATGATGGACCTTCAGCTCTGTTTTCAATTCTGTCTTCAGCTCTATCTCTTTCTTCAGCTCTTTCCTCAGATCCCTTGATCCAACCACCATCAGTCTTTTTAAATCCCATTCGATGCAGGGTGTGTTGGTTGAAAGTGTCCACATGAGATAGCTTGGTAGGTGCCTCCCCCTCACAGCTAACTCCAAACCTCCTAAATACTCTAGTAAGGGCCATACCATAAGGCAAGTGTGCCTTGGATCTGTTCAAAATCTCTCTCATGGCCTCTATCATAAGTGCAGGGAGGTTCAGGGGGATCTGAGTGATGACATGAAACATGATACATACATCTCTGCTGGAAAGTAAATCATGCCTACCACTTCTAGGAAATAAGAGCTTTGTTACCATTTGATGTAGGATCCTCATCTCAATGGACAAAATCTTTGCTTTCAATTTATTTAAATTCCCTGAATAAGTTCCACCTAGTATAACTCTGATCCCTTCTTCTTTTACTAGGAGTTCCATATAAGAATAACCTTCACTAGGCAAATGTAATATTTCTCCCAATATACTAGAATCCAAGCAAATATCAATACCCTTGACTGTTGAAGTCACTGACCCATTTCCATAATGTAGATTCTGGTAGAATTCTCTAACTAGGTCAACATATGTGACTTCCTTAAGGGAGCAATAGAAACTCCATCCTTGGTTTTTAATCTTGGTAGCAAAAGTAAAGCCCTCATCTTCAAAGAACCGAAAATCTATATTCTTCCCGGTTTCAACTTTTCTATCAGAAAGAGGGTTCTTACTGGGGCTTAGGGAGGATTGAGGGGGATCTTGAGCAGATACTGAAGTGGGAGCAGTGGAAGTCTGACCAGTTTGCCTTTTCTTTCGGACAATTTCTTCAGGCTCACGGATTGACTTTCTTCTTTGGGGAAGCTTCATCTTCGGAGCCATATTCACTATAGTAGCAGGCAAGGAGACTTGGAGGTTCAAGTGAATGAGTGGAGGAGGGATCACAAGAGAGTGAAGAGGAATTTTGGTGGAGAAAAGAAGTGGATTTGGGAAGAACGGTGGAGTGCTAGGGCACGCTCCAACCGTGCCAAACAATGGGAAAAAGAAAAAAATCCCTTTCCAAAGTGGCGATTTTTGGTGGAGAGGAGGAGGGAGAAGTGCCTCGAACTAAATCCTTGGATTTGGATCAAAAGGAAGTGGAGAAGTCGGCTTTTGGAAGGAAGAAGATGAGAAGATGAGTCGTCTCACGAACAGGGTCCCTTATAAAAACAATGAGCCCGTTGGAAGTTGGTGGAATTTACAAGTTTGCCATTGAGTCGACTCATGGGGGTCGACTCATGAAGTTCAGAAAATCAGGAAAAATATGAATAAATTCCAGAAAAATTTGAAATTTTGGGAGAAGGAGTTTTGCTCAAAGATAAGTTTTTAGAATGATAAAATTGAGCTTTTGGGACCAGAGTAGATGTTGAAAATTGAGCTCTAAGAATATTTGACATCAATTCTTGAAAATTGAGAGAAAATTTAGGCATATGGATCTAGAATTCCTAGATTTCTCCTAATTTCACAGAATCTATCCTCACTAAGGGCCTTTGTAAAGATATCAGCTAATTGACTTTCAGTGCAAACATATTCAAGAATTATGTTTTTATTTTGAACATATTCTCTAATAAAATGATGTCTTATTTCAATATGTTTGGATCTTGAGTGTTGAATTGGATTTTTAGATAGATTTATGGCACTTGTGTTATCACATCTTATTGGTGTTTCATTAAGTTTGATTCCAAAGTCTTCGAGTTGTTGCTTAATCCACAAGATTTGAGCACAACAACTTCCGGCTGCAATGTATTCGGCCTCAGTCGTAGACAGTGCCACCGAATTTTGTTTCTTGCTAAACCATGAGATTAGGTTAACTCCAAGAAATTGGCATGTTCCACTTGTGCTTTTTCTATCTAATTTACATCCAGCAAAATCAGCATCTGAATATCCTAATAAATCAATTTGTGAGTCCTTAGAGTACCATAACCCTAGAGTTTGAGTACCATTTAAGTATCTAAGGATTCTTTTAACAGCATTCAAATGAGATTCTTTAGGATTAGATTGATATCTAGCACATAAACAAACACTAAACATGATATCAGGCCTACTTGCAGTTAAATATAATAATGAGCCAATCATACCTCTATAGTATTTTAAGTCTACACATTTACCTTCATCATCCTTGTCAAGCTTACATGAGGGACTCATTGGTGTGCCTATTGGTTTGCAGTTCTCCATTCCAAATCTTTTGAGTAGTTCCTTGGTGTACTTGCTTTGGGTGATGGAGATTCCCTCTTTTGATTGTTTGATTTGGAGTCCGAGGAAGAAGGTGAGTTCTCCCATCATGCTCATCTCGAACTCCCCCTGCATAAGCTTAGCAAAGTCTTGACAAAGGAATTCATTAGTCGACCCAAAAATTATGTCATCAGCATAAATTTGTATAATTAGCATATCATTTTGATTTCTTTTAATAAAGAGGGTTGTATCTACATTACCTCTTGAAAAATCATTATTTAGTAGAAATTTGCTTAGCCTATCATACCATGCTCTAGGTGCTTGTTTTAATCCATATAAAGCTTTATTTAATCTAAAGACATGATTAGGAAAAGCATGATTTTCAAATCCAGGGGGTTGTTCTACATATACTTCTTCAGCAATATATCCATTTAAAAATGCACTTTTAACATCCATTTGAAATAACTTGAATTTCATAAAGCAAGCATATGCAAGTAGAAGTCTAATAGCTTCTAATCTAGCAACAGGTGCAAAGGTTTCATCAAAATCAATTCCTTCTTCTTGATTATATCCCTTAGCAACCAGTCTTGCTTTATTTCTAATTACATTTCCATGCTCATCTAATTTGTTTCTAAAGACCCATTTTGTGCCAATTATTGAATAATTTTTAGGTCTTGATACTAAGGTCCAAACATTATTTCTTTCAAATTGATTAAATTCCTCTTGCATTGCATTAATCCAATTATGATCATTTTCAGCTTCTTCAAAAGTTTTAGGTTCAAGATGAGATACAAAAGCACAATGATTAACTACATCTCTAAGTGAAGAACGGATTTTTACCCCATGCATAGGATCACCAATAATTAACTCCTTAGGGTGGTTGTGAACATACCTCCATTCCTTGGGTGGGTCATTTGTACCTTGAGGTTGTTCTTGAATTTCTTCACCTCTCTCATCTTGTTCGTCTTCTTGATCCTTGTCTTCTGGAGTTGCTGAATCTTTCAGATTGATCTCCTTCATACCTTCTATTAGTGGATCTGCATCATCAACACCCTCATTCTTCCTTGAAGGAAGATTGTTAGATTCATCAAAAACAACATGTATGGACTCCTCAACTACTAAAGTTCTTTTGTTGAAAACTCTAAATGTTTTACTAGTGGAGGAGTAACCTAGAAAGATTGCTTCATCTGATTTTGCATCAAATTTACCAAGTTTTTTTGCCATTATTTAATACAAAACATCGGCAACCAAAAACATGAAAATATGCAATATTTGATTTTCTTCCTTTCCAAAGTTCATAGGGGGTTTTCTTTAAAAATTGTCTAATTAAAGCACGATTTAAAATGTAACATGCTGTGTTAATTGCTTCCACCCAAAAATATCTTGGAATGTTGCTTTCACAAAGCATGGTACGGGCCATTTCTTCTAAGGTTCTGTTTTTCCTTTCAACTATCCCATTCTGTTGAGGTGTCCTAGGAGCAGAGAAGTTATGGCCAATTCCTTTTTCATCACAAAAATTTTCAAAGTCTTGATTTTCAAATTCAGTTCCATGATCACTTCTAATATTTTGAATTGAAAATCCTTTTTCATTAGTGACTTTTCGGTGAAATTTAGTGAAAATATGAAAAGTTTCATTTTTGTGTGCCAAAAAGAAAACCCAAGTAAAACGAGAGTAATCATCTATAATTACAAAGCCATATCGTTTTCCTCCTAGACTAGTGGTTCTAGTTGGTCCAAATAAGTCCATATGCAAGAGCTCTAAAGGTCTAGAAGTTGAAACATTATTTTTGGATTTAAATGAAACTCTAGTTTGTTTACCTAATTGGCATGCATCACAAATTCTATCCTTTTCAAAATTCAGTTTTGGCAAACCAAGAACTAATTCTTTCTTAATTAATTTTGAAAGAGAATGCATGCTAATATGTGCAAGTCTACGATGCCACAGCCAACTAGTCTCATTAACTTTAGCATTCAAAGATACTAGGCATTGCATGTCTAATTTGGCTAACTCATTCAAATCTACCATATAAATATTGCCATGCCTATGTCCTATAAATTTAATGCCATCGTTAATAGGACTAGTCACAATGCAAACAGATGATTCAAAAATGACTTTATACCCTTTATCACAAAATTGACTAATGCTAAGTAAGTTATGCTTTAAACCTTTAACTAACAAAACATTTTCAATGTATTTGGAGGGAGTGATACCAATGTTACCTATCCCGATGATCTTTCCTTTGCCATTATCTCCAAAGGTGACCATCCCTCCATCCTTAGCATCAAGCGTGATGAATTGTGATTCATCACCAGTCATGTGTCTCGAGCATCCACTGTCAAGATACCATTTCCTGTTTCCTCCTTGGGATGCTAGACACACCTGCAAGCAAAGGTCAAGTTTCTGTCTTAGGTACCCAAGCTTTCTTGGGTCCTTTTGGGTTAGTCAAAATGGTTCCTTTTGAAACCCATATTTTCTTTATAGTTGTGTTTGCATATTTGTTAATAAGGCATGTGTATGATTTATGTCCTATTCTACCACATTTGAAACAAGTAATATTTGTAGACTTGTTACTTGAATAATTTACATAAATATTCTTCAGAAATTTTTGTTTCTTCAAGGGGTTATATCCAAGTCCAGCCTTATTATATACAGCTTTTTGATTATCAAGAATCATATTTAATTTGTTTGAACTTAAGGTGAACTTATCTACAATGGGTTTCAGCTTGTTAATTTCATTCCTTAAGCTTTGATTTTCTTGAAACAAGGTGGATTTTTCAATTGAAAGGTTTTCAGCTTGTTTTATTAAGGACTGATTTTTCAATTTCAGTTCTTTGTTTTTCATCCCTAGTTTCTTTAATTCATCAATTAAATCATAGAATGCTTCATGCAATTCTTCAAAAGTAAATTCACTAGGGGATTCAGAAGCTACCTCATTTTCGTGTGCCATAAGGCACAGGTTGGCTTGTTCTGTTGAGGTTTCCTCATCGGAGCTTGAGTCATCGCTCGCACTCCAAGTCGCCATCATTGCTTTCTTTTTGAACTTTTTGGGACCTTTCTTTAGTTGTGGACATTCGGATTTGAAATGTCCCGGCTTCTTGCACTCGTAGCATATAAGGGGTTGATCTTTCTCTTTCTCTTTGCTTTGTTCCCCTTTTGTGAATGACTTCTTTCTCATCCCCTGTTTCCTTTTTCTTAGAAACTTCTTAAATCTCCGGGTGATGAGTGCCATCTCTTCATCCTGTTCTTCATCTTCAGTGTCATCCGTTTCATCATCAGGTGACGCTGTGGATTTGAGGGCAATGGTTCTTTTCTTTTTGACTTCATCCTCTTGATGTTGCTTCATGCTAAGTTCATGAGTCATCAAGGATCCAAGAAGCTCTTCTAGAGGTAGAGTGTTCAAGTCCTTTGCTTCTTGGATGGCAGTCACCTTGGCTTCCCAAGTTCTTGGCAATGACCTGAGAATCTTCCTTACTAGCTCACTGTTAGTATAAGATTTGCCAAGACTCTTCAAACCATTAATTATATCAGTAAAACGAGTAAACATAGCAGTTATGGACTCATCATGCTCTATTTTAAACAATTCATATTTATGTACAAGCATGTTTATTTTAGACTCTTTTACTTGACTTGTTCCCTCATGGGTTACTTCTAACCTATCCCATATTTCTTTAGCAGATGCACAAGTAGAAATACGATTAAATTCATTTGCATCTAGTGCACAATAAAGAACATTCATAGCTTTAGCATTTAATTGTGCCAATTTCTTATCAACCTCATCCCATTCTTTCTCGGGTTTGGTTGACTCCTCACCATCTATAATCTTGGTAAGTGTGTGAGGACCGTTCACTATGATACTCCACATATCATAGTCGAGTGCTTGTATGAATATCTTCATCCGAGCTTTCCAATAGGTGTAATTAGACCCATTGAAAAGTGGAGGTCGGTTTGTAGATTGCCCCTCGGCTAGTAAAGTACCGACATGGGTTGCCATAGATCTTTGGCTCTTTGATTGTTAGATCAAAGAAGGGCTAGAGCACCGGGCTCTGATACCACTTGTTGCCCAGCTATGCAACCCAAGAGGGGGGGTGAATTGGGTTTTTAAAAATTTTAAGCTCAACTGATTACTTATGAAAAATATTTGTTAAAAGCTTGATGAATGAGAAGAAGGACTTTAAATCAAGATTAAATTACCTAAAACAAGAATGCAAGTATATAATAAAGAAATAATGCAAAACAATAAAGCACACCACAAACACAAGAATTTATAGTGGTTCGGTGCCAACCTTGCACCTACATCCACTCCCCAAGCTCCTACTTGGGAATTTCAATCCACTATCCTTGTATTCAACCCGAATACAAACGTCGGAAACTCCGACACTAGCTATCCCAAGCTAGTCCACTTGTTTCCCGGGTACAAGCCAACCCAAAACACTCCGATTTCAGGTTCGGATCAAACTTCCCTTGTTTTGGAAACCCTCCAAAAACAAGAACAATTACTCACAAAGAGTAAGACAGTTTAGAGCATAAATACATACAAGAATAGCTCCTTAAATGAGCGAATATAACAATAAAAACATTTTACTCAAATGAAGAATCCCCTTTTTGGATTTTCTCAAGGTGGATGAAGAGTTGAATGAACGCTTGAGAAGAAGTTGAACTTTGATTGAAGACTTCTTGAAGGCTTTGAAAAAGCTCTTGATCAAGGTTGAAAAATAGGCTTGAAAAATCCTCTCTTGGAATGCTCTTGAATTTCTCTTTCACAATCTCTCGTGTATATAGTAGATTCCTTCTCTCTCTCGTGTAGATTGTGGATCCCCTCTCTTTTTCTTTTGTGTATTTCGTTGATCTCCTCGTGTATATTTTGGATCTCTGTCTTCCTCTTGTATTTTCACCTTTTGAAACCTTTTATAGCATTAAGAAACAAGAGAAAACATATTAGGCAGAAAAAGAGCCGTTAGAGCATTTTTAGGAAGCATAAAAGGCAATTAAAACGGGCAAAAAACTAGCCGTTGCGGACGTTTTCCGTCGCAGGGGTCGACTCATGCTTCAGGGGTCGACTCATGAGTCGACCTCTGTTGCAAAGACCAGAGATGCTGATTTCTGGATTTTCTTGGCCCAAATATGCAGAAGTCGACTCATGAGTCGACTCATGCCTTGTGGGTCGACTCATGAGTCGACTCACAGGTCGTGCCAAGCCAGAAAACCAGCGTGCCAAGGGAATTTTTAGCGTGCCAATCAGCTCATTGTGCCATGAGTTGACTCATGAGTCGACTCATGCACTTCAAACCTTCATAACTTCAAAAATATAAATCCAAAAACAATAAAATTTTCACCAATAGATTACAAATCATTTGTTCTACCAAATGATACTATCAAATCAGGGTTTTAGTAAAATTACGATTTTGCCCCTGAAGAGCATAAAGACTTTTTCAAATAAAAACATTTGTATCCCTTCAATCTGCTTTGTAATCATCAAAATCAATCTAGGAGCAACAAAAGAAAAAAAGAAAAATGGCGAAGATCTCATCTTTCATTGTCATACAGTTTCATTCCATCCGTACAAAAATGAGCAAATCTAATCAAAATAAGAAATGTTTTTCTGAATTTCAACCAAGAAGCCCTCAGGCTTACTGTAAACAAGCAAACAGACAGCAAAAATCTGTCTTATATATATATCATGGACCCATAATTACCAATCAAATAGTTAAAAGTCAAGAGGATTTAGTAAACAGTGGGTTCAAATGACAAAACCGACTTAGGATGCAATAAAGATCAAGGAAAGATGAATTAACAAAGGCAGTCTACCACAGAATTCTTCCATAATCACCTTCACATTACTTTGCCCTCTTCCTGAATCCATGCATTAAGTCAAAAATAAAAACCTAATTAAATATCTTTCTTCATTTATGGGAAATATGGTATCTGGTTTATTAGCTTTCACCTTCTTGAAAGTACGTTGGAGACCAGTTTTCGAAGAAACCTCTCTCCCCTGCCCCTTGTTTCTTCTTTTCATTATGTTGAAAATAGTATATGAACAAAAGTTAGCTAGACCCATAAGACACATATAAATTGTATTGCACATGGGGAATGATACCAAGAAATCAAGCAAGTTGCCTAATCTCTTGCTAACTATAACTTATGTGCACATTCAAACTACTTCCAGACTATCACTTGTAATGAGTCACCATTACTGTCATGTTGCTATATAATATGCTAAAGCATGTACCTTCCATAATTTCATACAAACACTATGCTTCCTTCAACATGAAATTACTAAAATAAAAATAAATGTACCCAAGACCCTGTTCCGACTGCTTTAATTGTAAAAAAAAAAAAAAAAAAATGTAAAGTTTTTACTACATAAGACCATCTGGGGCACACCCACCATAAGGCAACTGCAGTGATTATTCTGATGTTCATTCTCCAACCAAAAACATAGACTCAATTTTGTTTACTATTTAAAAGGTGATCGTAGATGTGTAGATTAGATAAATGAGAAGTTTACAGATTGTTTCACATATAAAAAATTTAATGTTTAAACAATGATGATCTCCTTAGTCGGTAGTGGTAGTAGCACATACAATAGTATCCCTGTCACCACCAGGCCTGGTAGCAAGAGTAGGGGAAGGCCATCGATGAGAACGAAGGAGAGAGAGAAATAGAGAAACTAGTTTTCTAGCCCCACGGGCCCTACCTACTTCATTCTCTCCTCTAGGATTGCAGCTTCCACAGCTGTCTCAACTCGGTCAAATGCATTTGCCTCTGTCTCTATCTCCCTGCTGAATCAAAAGAAAAGATTGAGGAGTTAAGAGGTGATGGAGAAGGATGATGACATTGGAAAATAGTTACAAGGAAAGTTTTCAGCAAGTGAGCAAGTCCTGCTTATCAATTATAAGACATCAGATAGACAAATTTAATGAATTGGAATCTTTCATCGCACATTGCATTGACCTAATTTTAAGAATTTTAACAGAGGCTTCATGTCAACAAAATGGTAGAAAAAGGAGCTATATTTATAGCCTAGGGCAGATATTGAGACTGATGAAGCAGCCATAGAAAATGATAAGCTCTTACAACTAGGCATTACATGGGTAAAGGTCCATAAGAATTCCTCGATACCAGTAAAAATATGCTACTTGATATTTTTATGGTTAAAACTAATCCACCATATATGATTTCATAATATATGATGGATCTTTGAAATGTCTTTACGGATCAACTTAACAATGTTGTTTTTTCTAGTGAGCTTTTTTCAGTTGTGCTGTTTATATACTAAAGAAATGTAAATATCATTTAGTCCATTACTTAAATAAATTATTATAAGTTAAATATGAAATTGATGTATTACAGGTGTAGTAAACAATCAGATGTTATGTTGTGTTAGGTATGCTATTTCTAGATATTTAATTTTCAGCAAGGGATTTTTAAAAGAATGGTGGGGCATCATGACAAGGTTTAGAATCATGACTACATGGTGGTAGGTAAAATGAATAAAGATACATGCATAAATGTCATGAGGTTATGGGTTGTGTAAAACCCTGTGTAGAGTAACATCTAGCAAGCTCGGAGGTAGCACATTAGCATGCCTAAACTGCTTGCTCACCATTAAGCAGCTAACTAGTCATTCTTTGCAGATAACCATGACTCATTTTACAACATCAATGAAGATTAAATTAAGTTGAGAAAATGCATGCTTCACAAAATAAGAAAATATAACAATCCTCAAGGAATGCAAGATGGCAAGAAATTATTCTGCTCTTCACACAACCGATGCACAATCAACTTTATTGTCTAGATTATGTGAATGAAGAATTTGGCACTGTTAAAGATATTGAGAGCAACATACCTAATTGGTTAGATCCTTCATGTTATTATTTACTATTGTGTGCCTGGCATAATTTTCAACATTTATAAGTCAACCAGTGAGGAAGGTATTACTTGTCCAATCTTCTGATAAACTATCAAAAGTTAATGTGTATACTGATTCAGATGATGTATATAACAATGGAACTTCCAATTGTGCAACATTCAATTTTTGATTTACTTATGCTAGTATGGACCTTCGTATCTATGCATATGAAATACATTATCAATAGAAGCATGCTCCAATACTTTGAACTATAATAATATGATTTAGTATTATATGGTTTCCTTTGTCTATCACCATACATTATACCATTTCCCTTTACTATTTTCACAATTTTTGCTAGAGAGACTTATCATATAAGGTTTAATTCTAAGGTATGTACCCTAAGGTAAATTAATGTACATTATACCATTCCTCCTCCTCCACCTCCTCAGTTTTCCCTTTCTTTATAGCTCCCTTGATTGCTAACTGCTTAAAAATTTGCTGGTATCAATGTTGTCTATTGAGAAAGCAGAGTATCCACTTTTACAAAAATTCCAAAGCATTGAATGCAACACTAGGCTGTTACATATTCACCCAAGTGCATTGCAAGTTGACTCGGATAGTTCATACTCCAAGTGCTTTAAAGTGCAACATCAAGGATGATAGATAATCCATGCCAACAAAAATCCAGTATCAAGACACCCATTTCTCATACATTCCATGCCAAAAAAAAAAAAAAACCTGATATTTAAAACCCAAAGGTGTCAACCCACTTGTCCGACCATCCATTAGTTGTTGCTGGTCAAATTTGATCATGATCCATATTTCCTTTAAAAATAGACCAAAGTATAAAATTAAAGAATCATTGGCTTTGATACCTCAATTTTTTGGACTGCTTCAGTATGACATTTCACTTAACTTGCACTACTCAACTAGGATTTAGAGGGGGGAAAAAATCTAAACCAATGTTGGGCCCCAAAATCTTGAGTCTTGTGCCCCCAAATCTCTCCCTAAACTACTCACTTTTTTCTCCCTGAAAATTGGTTGTTTTTGCCAAGACAAATGGTGGTTAGGAGTGATGGCAAAACTCTGAAGACCCAAAACCGTGCCCCTCATTCACAATCTTTCTCTCTTTGAAGTTTAATCTTCCTCTATGGTATCTCTTTTCATGTCCAAGATGATCACAAACGCTGGAAAGAATGGTAGTCACCTAGTGAGAGGAAAAGTGGTTGTGGACACCAACTCACCAAGGAAAAAGTCCTAAGGTCGTATCCCTTAGCCTTTCCTCAATCTCTTGCTCTCCATCATCTTGCTCTTTTTCTTTATCACATGGGAAGAGACAATTAATAATCATCTTTGCTGGAACGAGTGAATTGCCATCTCACCATTACTTAGGATGTGGTAAGACTGTTCTGACACATCCTTTATTCTCCAATATAACTAGGTCAAACCCCTGACCCGTGACTAAGCCACTGAATAGAGGAGTATCCAAGCTAGGTTCTCAAATTTTATAACAAATGTGGACAGCCACCCATCCACCCCACCCCTCTCCTCCTATGTTTTCTATTGTCCCATTCTTGATGTTTAGGAAGTTTCATTATTTAGCAAATCTAGATCAACTTTAGATTTTATAAATTAGTGTACTGAAATTACTTGAGATTTACAAGCTTGATTCTACTAGAACAGATTAATCATCCTTGGTACTTTTCCTAATGTATGTGGAAATATGTTAAGTTTGATGATTCCTTTTCTGATAAATGATAAATCATCATGGAAATATGGGTTGAATATAAAGAATTATTACTCAAGTACTACCTTGACGGATCAATCACGAGCTAAATGAACAGTTCTCATCTCCTTTCCCATTTCTTCACCATGTTCCTTTTGTATCCATTCAACCGCCACTATCACATTTTGGTACCAAACTGATCAATCAAACAAACAAAAATCTACCTAGGAAAGTTGCTCTCTTGAGTGATAACTGTAAAAAAAAAAAAAAAAAAGATGAATCAAAAAAATGCTCAACATTGGAGAATAACATGCTGTTTTTGGTACTGAACCATTTTACTTTCATCACCTTTCCACTTTGTGCTAAGCTATTTACGAGCACTGTACAAAGTAGTGCTTAAAGAACAACACTATGACAACTATAGCAGAGATGTAAATACTTCTTGACAGCATAGCAATGCATAAAACAGATTAAGCCATTATATAAGTGTTATCGATAATTATATCAGGTTATATGATAGTCAAAACAATCATCATTCTAGACTCAGTGAACTCAAAAATAAATAAATAAATAAGCGTTACTCAGGTGACTGCATAGCAGCTATACAACAGATTATAAATCATACTATAGGTGTTAACGGTCTTTATAGCGGATTATATGGTTGTCAAACCAATCATCAGTCTAAAGACTCCGAGTGATCTTAGAAAAAAATAAAATAAAAACCAAAAAGAATAAGGAGCATAACTGAATTGGGAAAAAAAGGAGGAGAATATAAAACCTTTTCTCTTCCACGGCAATCCTCCAAGCAGCTACCTAAGAAGAAAAAATCAGAATATCGTAATTGGTTGAATAGATTTCTCCATTTTAATTACACACTAAGGGAATAGAGAGGATCAGAGAAGAATACGGAACCCATTTTTTAATCACCGTCCGATCGAGGGGGGCTTTTGCATCTCGATGGACAACATCGACGTTGGGCAAGCAATTGCTGCTCCTTGGTATCTCCCCTCTTCTCTTACGACCTGAGAATGGGATCGATCACTCGCTACAGGAGAAAACCCATTTCTAACCCTAATCCGCCATGGCCGGGCTTTCTAGCCTTACAAGCAGCGAACGGCGGGTACCGCCAAGGCGCTAACCCGCCTTCCCTGATAGCAAATTTAGGAAAAATTATGTAAAGGTCCGTGATCATATCTTATTTTATTTCGAAGTCCATCGATGGTCCCGGTATTCCACTCGCCGAACCCTGTTTCAATTTCAGTTTTTTTTTTTTTTTTTTTTTTTTTTTTTTTTTCCCGGTGTCCATCGACAGATCGGCTACCACAAAAATGAACCAGTCCCGGCACGTTGTGTACCGATTAATAGTATCGTAGAGATTTCAATTATTCATAATCCCCTAAACATGACAAATATTATTTTCAGGTGCAGAATTGTCTCGTTTCTAATGCGAGCTAAATTATTCATAAATCCTTGTGTGGCAGCTAAATCTTTTCTAAGTTTTCCAACCGTTTCAATGAAATAATAGTACTCTCGACATCTGGGACTAGCTCAATTTTGTTGCAACCATTCCGTTACAGAAGCAAACTAGTCACGGCAAGTTGTCCGCTAGACTAGTTCACTCTGCATGTCACGTTATCAATATGATGGAAGTCAGGTGACAAGTTTGAGAATGCCACCTGCAGGTAATCACTGGTTTAATCTATTAAAAATTTTAAGCCTGATACTTGTTCCCATAAAACTAGAATAATCCCTTTATTGACTAGTTCATCTGTATGGCGAGGGCCAAAGTGCCAAACCACTTCACCTATTATTGGCTGCTGCCTTAAAAATATATCGGTTCCTGCATGACTACCGGTTCGTTGTTGTTGTAAGGAATAAAATGCTTAGCAGGCTCCTAACCAGTACTCATTTATTCCAAGTACTTACTTGTTACTAATAGAATGAACTTGTCTCGGCATGTAAACTTGTTGATTTATGTTGCAAGGATAAATTACTTATGGCTTCTTGATAACAGTTGGGTTATTTTCAATTTTTGTACTCCATCTTTTGCTGTGGGAAAACATAAAATAAAACTAATCCCAACAAACCGAGTGTTGATACCAATTCATTATCATGATAGAGACTAAATTTGCTCATAGGGTTGGAGTGGTTCAATATTTTGCTATATTAGAGTTGTATTCGATTTAAGACTGGTGCGTTTATGTGCATGAATCATATGTAGTTTGTTTTTATGCAGTTGATTTTTATCATGATGGCTAAATTACTCCTAGATTCTTGAGTGGTACTTGAATTATTTACAGGTCCCAGGATAAACCAATCTCAGCATGCCAGATGCTAGGACTAGTTTATTTTTGTTGCATGGAGTAAATTACTTGTAGATCCCTGACTAGGCATGCTTGCGTCCTCCACACACACACACAGAATATATATAAAATATATAAAAAAAATATATATATATATGCACACATATTCACGCATGTATACATATATATTTAGAACCCAACTTGCAGCCATATCATTGGGCCAATAATTGGCTAGGTCTAATATGTGTAACCAAGACTAGAATCCAACTTAATTTTCTTTTGAATTTTGATTATGGATCTGGATCTACTCATTTGCTGATCACGGTCATCAAGTCCATACCGATCGAGTCCTACCAAATTGAAACTGATATATTCAAAAATAAATTAGTTACACTCTAGACCTCAAGGAATGAAGCAAATGAAATATAAAAGATAAGAGTACTGATCATTTTGTAATAATAAAAATAAAATAATAGCGACATAGATAGCAATTAGAATGAGATAGAAGAGGTTGTGTAGGATGCTACTATTAACATCTCTAAATAAGAATGTGATTTAATTTTAAATAAGTTTCAACTTATATATAAATAGTCATGGTATAAAATTTACAAGCACAGACATAACAACATATAAGTGAATAGGAGTTGAAAATTTTAAAGTTGTGATTTTGGTGTTAAATCGAATCAATATACAAGTGATATAGGAGTTGAAGATTTTAAAATTGTGATTTTAGTGTTAATATTAGGTTCATTATAAACTCGATTACAAATAAATTTTGAAGGATAGACCTATATCAAATAAGAAAAAAAAAATGTTAGTGGATTATTTTTTTTTATTTATTGAAAAACCAAACTCATTATTAGCTTATTGAAAAAAAATATTTTTTCTTTTGTTTTTTGAAATTAAATTATCGCCGTGTTAATTGAAATCCTTAAGCTTGTGTCTTCTCGTGCTGCTTTTGATAAAGGCCACCAGACGTAATAATTTTTGGACAAGGGATTAAATCTATGGCCCTATTCATATACTGTCACGTAGTTTTCGTGCTTTGGATATTACTGTCACGTGCTTCGTACGCGTATAGCCCAGGTATCAAGACGAATGGCTTATCGCCAGGGAAGCCCAGCCGAAGGGGGTGCGACCGGCGCGCGGTACCAGTGCGAGAAAAGGGGATTTCCTCACGCCGTGAGGAGAGCGGAGGAGACGAATGGCTTCGGTAGTCCGGGGCGTCTTCAAGGCGATCAGAGAAAAAGGCATTGGAAATTTCGTGAAGGAGCTTCGAGAAGAGGGCTATACGTGAGTCTTAATTGTTGATTTTTTTAGAAAAAAACCAGAAATTTTCATCTCGGCATTGGCATGATTGTCTTATTTAATGAATTTATTCTGTTGCAAGAATCTTTCTTTGATGGATTTGTCTCTCCAAATGCGAAATCTCATTTTATTGCCGTGCGTGGTCGTTATTTTTCCTCTCCTCCGTCGATCTGGAGTCCGAGATCTTATTAATTTTGTTGATTTTTTCTAGGTTTCTTCAGGAATGCGATCAAAATTAAGTAAAAGAACTTTTTTTCCCAAGTTTTTGGTTCAGAAGAATTTCAACTCGATCATTTGGGTCTGTGCAAGAAAAATGACATGATCGGAAGTACGTCAGTTTCTAATTCTTGCAGGAGCTTACTTTGTCCCAGCTATTTCCGGATGCTTTTATGTTCAGCAAGCTGGAGGACAAAGTTTTGTTGATGATTTCTTGTACTTCAAAGACCATGATATTTTTGTCAACGTGCTTCTTTTTTCCCCAAGAAAATGTTCTTTCTGTGCCATTTATGCCACTCGTGATGCAATTCTTGGAAACCGTTCTTGTTATCAGTTCGTTGCTTGGAATTTGTGTAAAGGCAGGCGTTTGGGACATTTTGTTGGACTTGTATGTCTTGTAAAGCTGTTTTCTGAATTTATTTCACGATTAGGAAGTAACTCGTGGTGCACTAATTGATGTTTTGATAGTTCTTGTAGAGTTCATCATATCCAAAATATAAAACCCATTTTTCCGGGTTAGTTTTGGATTTCTCAGCGACTTGTAATTTTTCCTCTCACTGTTATACAGGATCCCTAAACCACCATCAAACATCTAATGGCCCTTTCAATGGTTTCACTTTTTTTGGTCCTCATAGGTGCATTAGGTTCATTTTGGCACTTATTAAAGAAATAGGCCCATCAGGGCTGCAATTCATAAAAATTCTATTCATTTAGTTTCTGCATGCTTCCATCATGCTTCCTTGCATCTTGGAGTCTATAAAACATTTTTGTATAAACATATAATAATTAACTGTCTTTTTTTTTTTTTAATACATGGTTCTGATGTTCCACATTTGTTGCACTTTACAGGAAGTGCCTTCTGGATGGGAATCTATTGTAAGTGCTTTTTTATTATTGTCATGGTGTTACTATATTGTGGGATGATTTATGATATGTATGCAATGTGCCGCTAAGGTAGTTGAATTTTATCATGATCATTATGTACTTTTAGACTTATCTTGTAAAAATCATTCAAAACAATGTTGCTTTTTCCTAAACTTGCTCTATTGGTGCATTGCTCTTGTATAATATAGGAAGGCCATGATTCAATAAAAAAATTATTTAATTATTTTAAATGATGATTTATTATGCACAAATGCTTCTTGGAATATCTGCTTATAGAAGTATAAATAGATTTTTTTGTGTGACATATAAATTCTAGATCCTAGAAATATGGTCATTACTATGCTTTACTTGCCTGACAATGTCCAGTAAGATGAGGTTGATGTTGAATTGTAGATGATGTGCATAAAAGCTCATGAGTCATGACTAATTTCTTCTAGGTTTTCTTGGTTATATTGGGTAAAGAATATTGTTCAAGATAAGAATATTGCTTTCAATTGATATTTTTTCACAATATAATACGTATAATATGTGTATGCATATACATATAGATATATGTGCACAGATGTGCATGCATATAAATTAAGTGGATTCTGGGCTTACAGGTGCAGTTAAACCCATTTTATCTTTAGTTTCACAACAGCTAGGCTTCTATAAATGACCTTTCTCCCTCTCAAGTCTACCACTCATGACCAGTTAGTGGAAGATACTGACAGTAGTTACTTATGTTATTCAGCAGCTTGGTGGTATAATGTTTTTTTCCCCCCTTAAAGGAAATGCAGGTCAAGGTGAAGCTAACCGAATTTATCTAATTTGCTTGTTTCAAGACATTGTTTTGCACTGTTTGTGCATCAATCTTGTTGATTTAGTGAGTGTGGAGGTATGGCTAGAAAGAATACAACTGTCAAAAATCATATCTTTACAATTTTTGGGGAGTGTGATCTGTTCAACTTTCACGTTTGAATGGCCTTCCTCAATCCTTCTTGATCTTCAAAGTTGGAAAGAATCACCAAGTGGAAAATTCAGTAGCATGCTGGGAAGCACAATCACTAATTTGCGTCACATTAGTTCAAGAATGGAATTCGATTGCCATATTGAATGAGGAAAATAACTCTTAAAAGCTAAGCTTTACCTCATTATTGATATACATTAGCCTTAGGAATCTGGATTGTGCATTGGATTTTATGACCGGTACCACATCTGATTACTGCTTTTTGTGAAAAATGAGTGTCAAGCGTAGAAGTAAATGAGGAGGTTTATAAGAAAAAAAGAAAAACTGTTGATTTGACACTGAAAATGAATTACAAAATAGGAACATATGACTACTGTGATGTCTGATGATGATGAAAGATATATTCCTTGGGAAATCTCAAGTTGGTGAAATTCTTCTTTCTTTCATTTTTTTTAATATCAGATTTTTTTTTTTAATTGGTAAAAAGAGGTTTTAACAATGAAAAGAGTATAGTGGAAAAGGCAAACCTAATGTCAAGATATGGTTAGCCATCAAGAGGATTCTGTAAACATGCTTCACCATTACCATCAAAAGCGAGAGAATGAGCATCCAACTGGAAGGCCTTCCAATTCGTAAGAGCATCACAGTAATCTGTTCTTCTAAGGGTTGCCGATTTTTCCCTTATAAAAGGCCATGTACTGAAAAGCATACAGTCTCTTATGTGACCTTCTGCTTGAATATCAACCATAATGCAAGGGTAGGTCATATTTCTAGACTGGAGGATCATAAGTGGTCTCTAAATGAGGAGCTAAGGATCTCTAGACTACTTTTATCAGAAGGAATAAGCAAATAGGCTGCAAATTATTTTCTTGTCTTCCTTACAAACAACTAAGTAATTAGCAAAATGGAGATTTTTAAATTAAGGTGATCATTTGAGCTCTGTTCATGTATAAGAACCCACCCAATTTTTTTGGAGGGAAGGAGCTTTTACATTTCAAATCTTATGCTATAAGGATGGAACTTGCAAGACACCAGTTGACCATAGAGACAGTTTTCTGGTTGCGCTTGATTAATTAGATCAAGTGCATAAATCACTTCTATTTAATTGCATACTTCACTTCACATAAGAGGTAGGTTGATAACTCTATTTTGATGCTTGGAAAAATATGATGGTTAACCTGATCCTTTCTAAGACATTCACTATCTCATATCTATATCTGCATCTCTAATAGCCATACCTTCCACCAACTTATAAAAAGAATAAGAACTTGTTAGAATTATTAAGCAAATTATCATGGTTAGATCATGAGAGTTTGCGATATAACTTATATAACCTGCATCTGATGAAAAGTTTAAACCAAGCAAGTGCTACCTTTTCTAGTTTGTTTTGAGCTCTTGCATCTTTGATGATCTTGATGAGGTAGCAACATGCTTGAACATTTATTAGGATTGCATTCTTATTGTCTCCTTGATACAGCTGCTAACGTCAATATTAAGCCTTCATAAGTAGATTTCCAGCAAGCATTCTTGTAAGATGGATGAGTATAAGCTTCCATCTAAATTTCCTCTTGTTCATGAGAAATCTTATTCAGTTAAGCAAGTTCTCCATTTGCAATTCTCTCGAACACTATGAAAATTGAGGAATATATCTTTAGTAAAGGTGGAGTTCCTGCTATTGGTTGGTGCTAACATGTGGTCACAGAAAAAGCATTGTAGTTTGATTTTGTTACTTGTCATCAAGACAGCGGAATGCATGACATCCCCATGACAGTTTGTAGGTTAAGATCATTATCCCCGGTGTAACAGAAGAATAATTTCATGATCGATTTCAGATGAGGGTAAGAATGTCATCGAAGGGTATTGAAGCCTTGGACTAAACCTAAAACTGGAACAAATCAACCTGCAGAATATGAATTTGAACACCCTGGAAAGTGGGTAGTTGATGGTGTTTTCCTTCTTAAAAATACTGCCCCCACTATGGAATATGATTCAGAGTGGCAACATGCTTTTGCCTAATTTCATTACAGAATTGTGCCTAGATTTAAATTTTGAGGCAACTTTTCTTATTTTACTTGTGAAGCAGAGAATTATATGGAGTTGAAAGTTGATGATTGATGCTATAAGGATCATTTCGACAAAAGCACATGGAAGGGAAAATAGTAGTGATGTATGGTGAAGGATTGTAAACGACATGGAATTTAAGTGTGATGGTCTAGGGTCTAATGTGAAAAGGGAGGTGATGACCTTAGTAAATATATGTAATTTTAATTTCAGATGCAAAACTTGACTGCTTTAATTATTTCAGAATTCAGATAGTAGTTGTGACATAAACATTGGCATCTTAGAAAGTTGGACTAAACTGTACCAAGGAAGAGAAAAACTATGAGTCTAGTGAGAACTATTATGCACTAACATTCCTTGGGGGTCTGTATCATATGATCAGGTCAACAAGTCAATGCTTTCGAGCTTCATCTTATTCATATTCATATTGTACATTCATAGAATATCTGTTATCGTGTGCCATGTGTGTCATTGTACTGGGGCTGATATGGGTAATGCAAGCATGACAATGAAACCAAATACATCAGTTGGTTAGATTGGATCATGTATGCCGTGATAGAAGAAGTGTCAGTATGAGGAATATGCACGGTGTAAACTTGACTCTCCTTGACAATTAGTCTGGTGATCTGGAAACTGGCAACATACCTTGTACTAAATCTTGGATTTAAGATACAAAAACGGTAATGGCATGGTTCGCATTGTCGTCTAAATGAAAAAATTAAAGCATTTTGGTTTGGCCCAAGGTTCTCTGTACCGATACGGACGATGTGCCGGTGTGGCTCGATACAGTACGGTACTGATATGGTACGCCAAAACGTACCGGTTCGGTACCGGTACATAATTTTTTTTTGTTTTTTTTTTGGATATTGAAGTTAATAATTGATAAATACAACTCAAAATGTATTATATTGCATATTATTAACATATTTGGGTTCAATTTGGAGTTAGTAGCGGTACAAAACTCTTGATCCAAAATTTCAAACATATATTTATTTACATTATATTTCAACTATGTCATCTTAAAACTAAAGAAAAAATATATAAAATATGCATTAAAATGTTGTAAATATTTAAGTATAAGTGCAATAACTGATATATGAACTTCAAGATGTACTCTATTTAATTTTTGTCGAGTGTCTGTGATGCTCATAGATATCTGGATCATTAACATAGTTTGAAGGACATCAGTCCAATCTTCTAGCCAAGCTGCACCGTACTCTCGAATATTCATCCCATAAGGCATCCTCTCTGGATTGTAAGACATCTCAACTTCTTACTAAAATTCTGGCTCTAAGAAGTATCCTTGGATGATGGTACGGTGTGGAGGAGCCCATCCAAGCAGTAGCAAAATCTGATCCGTAAGTACTCCAGGCTACAAGAGCAGTAACCACTAGAAGACGATGCCTCGGATGCACCATATGCATATGGATCATAAGGTGGCTACGGATAATAGATCCATAATGCGAGGATGATACAGATATATCCATGGACCCTACTTCACGTGCAAATCGTTCGCAGCTGCATCATGTGCTGGACGATCTCTAGGAGCCCATCGTCTATATAAATCGGCTCTCCACGTCTCTACTGACTCGTCCACCATGATCCCTATTCTGTGTGACATGTGTAAACTGAGACTCACCGATGAATCGAATATATCCTGTGGCTGTGTCTTATAAACGGTGTCTTCTGTCTCTAGTTCTCCCTGATCATCAGATCCATGCTACTACTATTAGTATCATCATCACTCTCCTGGTGTCCGTATCTGAGCCAGATAGCTCCTGTACTCTCGAGAGTGGTGCACGTACAACTGTCTTTTCTTTCCCTTTTGTGCCCTCTGTGATTGAGTTTCCTGTGATTGGGAGGATGGATGCCTTCTTGCTGGCTGCGGGAGAATCGTCTATACATCTCTCGCTCGAATATCTGGAAGATATATCGGACAGCGCGTCATGTGATGAATGAGTCCTTGTGTCCCCTCAGGCTGTGGCTGAACAGTGGAACCTATGTGAATTTACTAACAAAATAACAATTATCTTACCTCCGGCCAAAGATCAGCTTCTTCTCAAATCATTCCAATTTCACGGAATTTTGCCTTCTTTTTCTATTTTTTGGAGGTCTCAACGAAATCGTTGAGACCAAAGTTGTCCACGGACTTGGTGCTTATTAAAGACCAGGCCCTCCCTCTCCCTCCCCTCCATGTGAAGTGGGCCACGCCATTTCTTCCCCCTCCCCCCACCATGTGAAAAGGCCCCCACCTTCCCCTCCTCCCCCCCTCCCCCACATGAAATGGTCCCTCGGGCGGTACAGTTCGGTTATCCCGAACCGGCGACGAACCGAGCTATACCGTCCGTTCCGAGCAGTATGGGCCCGAACCGCACCGAATCGGGCGGTTCGGGGTCGTTTTCCGAAAAACAGGCCTGAATCGGACCGATAAGGGACCGTCCGGCTCGGTACGTTCCGTACGGGGGTTCGGCTGGTACGGCAAACCCTGGTTTGGCCCATTGCTATAGATTTAAAAATTGTTGGATGGGCTGGTTCCATAGTGTGAAACCAGCACCAGTGTGGGTGTTGGGTTGCCAAAACAATCTGCATTGGTACATACCGGCCACATCAACCATATCCATACTAGTTGGTACCAATGCGTACAATAGTATTGTGTATTGGTTGTATCAGTTGATACTGATTTTTTTTTTTTTAATGTTTTCAGTTTTAGTACATACCTTCGGTACCAATACCAACTAATACCCACCATTCCAACGGAAAAATAGTATGGGGTTGTCTACTGGTATTTAAAACCTTGCCTACTGCCAAAACTGGTAGATATGGATCTATTGTGTTCCAATTTTGAATCTATATTGACCAGTGTCAAAATCTTTACTATGTTTTCAGTTTTAGACGTACCATTGATATCAGTACCGACTAATACATACCATTCCAATGGAAAATAGTATAGGGTTGGCTACTGGTATTTAAAACCTTGCCTACTGCCAAAACTGGTAGATACAGATCTATTGTGTACCAATTTTGGCTCTGCTTTGACCGATGTCAAAACCTTTATGCTTCTTGCTCTTGTTATTTTTAAACTGTGACTATGTTTACACCTGAGGCATCTATCTTTATTCATTGCAGAATGCTTTTTTTAACTGATTTAAGTAATAAAATGGCCATGTTATGTTCAATTAGTGCTATCTTATGTCTAGATACTCTTGATATATTTCTGTTACTTTCAATTTTTCAGTGTTCTTTAAATTCATATTTCTCATTTAATCAGAATTTCTTTTCTATTTTGGTTTGAATAATACAGAGTGGTTGAAATGTTTCGTAAAGCTGGTTGCAAATATTTTGAAACTCTGTTGTTTGACCTTGGCTAGTGGATGGGATTTTGGCAAATGGAATGCTAAATTCTGTTTGTGTTTTGAAACTTAGATATGTGACCACCTTTGCAACTTGAAATATTCATATGGAACAAATTAGGCTTGTTTATGGTTATTTTGTGAGATTCCATGTGAATAATTGTAAGACATTATTTATTTTTATTATTATTTTAACCTATAAATGGAGACCTAATATGCTTCCAGCTTTCACCAACATGGATGTATAACCAATTTTAGTAAGGCCGCACTTGGCATGTCTCCAACTTGGTCATCGACAGATGAATAATACATTAGCAGCATCATTTTTTTCTACATATTCTGAATGAAAGCTTATTTATTCAATTAATCCAATACTCGTGCATATTGATTGAATGCATATCTACTTTCTGAAATCTGGAAATTGTTGAGTCACATCCTTAATCCTGTGTTTGCTTCCTATCCATGTAAGATCGTTTGGCCGTGATTCATAAATCAACATATACATTCTGAGAAAAGGAACAATGATTCAAAGGGAAAAAAGAAATAGTGAAATGAGACGAAAACACCTTCCTATGGTATGATTAGAATGTCAAATTTGTGGTAAAAACATAAGGCAACAAAGACCATGGGAGTGGGCCTGTTCAAGTCTCTTATTTTTCTTTTATCCCGAAATTGCCGCCTAGAAGGGAGGATATATTTAGACCTCTTAGTCTGAAGTTTAGTTTGTAAAATCTTGTAACTTTGCTGATAAATTTCCTTTTCATGGACAAAAATAGGAAATGAGTTCAACAACTTTCTCCTTTTTAGCTTTTCAACAACCAAATGCAGCCTTGTTACCTATGCTAACTACAAAGCTGGATGTGGTGGCCTAGTTGAAATTTTGAAGACATCATATCGGTAGATCCTTGTTATTCTATATGTTGAACATCAATGCTATGGAAGTGGTAGTCATGTATGCTATACAACTACAACATATTCAAATTCACCCTGATGATATATAACATGATTCACCTTTGTCTGAAATTAAATATTTGCTTTCTCTCATTTTTTGCATGATTTTTAGATATGTAAATATTTGTTTGATTACCTATGTAAATGTTCTTTATGCATCTACATAGAGCTCAGATGAGCCAATTTGCTGAATATTTAACTTTTTTTTTTTTTATCTATTAAGTGCTCAGATGAGCCTCCTTTCCTCCCTGCATGTTAAGAGATTCAAAGTATATGCCTATAACTGTTAACTTTTTCTTTGATAGGGGAGTTAAAATATATAATAGTTGTAACTATGATTTTTTGCAGGCAAACAAAAATTCACAACATAGGTGCGACCCTTGTTGGAGTTGATAAATTTGGAAACAAGTATTATGAAAAATTGCAGGACACTCAGTATGGTTAGTAGGCTTCTTCTAGCTGCATGCTTACTCTGTTTTTCCCTCTGTTTTAAAGCTACATATTTCGGTCAAAAGAGGATCACCTAAACAACAGTGGTATATTTCAACAAAATCATGTGCTATTTCTACTACAAACTGTTTGGTTTGGATGGTACTGTACTGCAATTATTCAATGGAAATGACAACATAGTTTAAGTTGTTTAATTTGGATGGTACTGCAGCTACAAGAAATCAACGTAAATCATGAGTTAAATATGTGGGAGGTGATTGCTTGAGTCATTGAAATTGGCTACTTTTTGTTTCAGATACACGTTTCTTAGACTCCCAGTTGAAAACCTCTCCCCTCATCTTCTAGAGTTATACCTCTGTATTCCCATATTCATTGCTCATGTTCCTAGAATTGTCTCCTCTTACAAGGCAACACAAAGAAACAGAGGGAAGGGGCAAAAAACAATCATTTCATGATTTTACATGCAATTTGTGTTGACTCATCTCTCTGGGCCCTTCCCACTCATATTGAAGTACTACTCCTTATTAGAGGCGCTGCACATATTCAGCGCATGTACTTGTACAACTTCCTATATTGTAAGTCAAAAAGGCAGAAATGAAGTTGGGGAAAAAATTAACTGTTTTTCCTTTACTTCAACTATCATGTCTTGTCATCCTGAGTTGGGTGATTGTATGCTCAACTTGACTCAGCTAAGCCTTAATCTCAAACTACTTGAGGTTGGCTACATGAATCTTTTCCTTTATGCTTCTTGGTTTAGAAAAATAAAAGTAGGACATGTTAAAATATTTTTCATGCAACAGAGTAAAAAGCACAGTCTAAGCAGAAACTGCCAAGCACCAGAAAATTTTGATTTGGTATTTTTTTTGTCATTGGAATTTTAGGATATCTTTAAACTGAGAACTTTGTGCATAAGAAGTTGAACTTGATAATTTCTGTGAAGCTATTATTTATAGCATGCAACACTGAAAATCTTGTTGCTAACATGCTGTTGTTTCAAAAATGATGAGAGTAAGAATGGTGATGATTGTGCAGGGCGGCACAGGTGGGTGGAATATGCTGAGAAGGGCCGTTATAATGCATCCCAAGTGCCACCTGAGTGGCATGGCTGGCTGCACCATATCACTGACCATACGGGGGATGAAGTAAGTAATCCCGAGTATATCCACTGATTCTATCAAATTAAATCCTAAATATATTTCTTATCATAAAAATTCCCAGACTTTATAGTATTTTTGTGATGTTTATTTGATTCAACTCTACTATTTAGATCGGTAACCTGAAATATAGTCTCCATCACAAGGCTAGAAAAAATGTAAAGATTTATGTTTGGAAATGTTAGTAGAGAGGCTGTAGTCTTTTACAATATGCTCCTGAAAAAATCGAGAGCCCTATCTGTCATGCCTCTGAAAATATGCAAGAAAATATAGAAAAGGAGCTTTCATTCTAAAAATACACTATGTAAATTACTGTTAAACTTATACATAAAGAATGATGGGTGGCTTATTTTTTCTGGGCAGCTTTTGATGCTGAAACCTAAAAGATATGGAGTAGAACACAAGGAGAACTTTTCAGGAGAGGGTGATGAGTACATCTACCACTCGAAGGGTCACGCTCTCAACCCTGGACAGAGGGACTGGACCCGATACCACCATGGCAACCCACCAAAAACTAAATAAAGTCCTTTCCCTTATTAGACTGAAGGCTTGGCAAGGAAAATTCAGTGCGTTGCTTTTCTTGCCATGTGATCATCCGTGAGCAATGTCTACTAGATATTTTAACTGAAATTTTAATGCAGGCTGGATGAACTTTGTGCAAATAAATGTAATGAACTTGTTCCTTTCGAGAGAGCAACCTGTGATTATCGTATTGAAACTTTGGATTATGAACTTTGGATGATGATTTTCTGCAACCTTAAAGAAGCTTTTTGAAATGACTTGGTTGCATTGCTCCTCCATGGCCATTGTTCTCGCGGATTTGTCAGATGTGGCCTTCATCACGGCCTACGATGATGGCTGCAAGGCTGTAGACTGACAACATTGTAGCAGCTGAACGCCTGTCATGGGTATTAAATCATTCGTTACCATTATTTACTCAATGAGCTATGGAAATAAGCATATGATTAGATGACTTATTTCAACCACATTTTAGAATTTTTCGGGCTGGCGTTTGCCATTTTTTTTTTTTTTTTGTGTGGCTTGCGTGCGTGCGCGCGCGTGTTTTTGGGGAGAAGGTTCTGTAAGAAAAACAAAGATCAGAACAACTAGCGTCTGAAAACATAAGCCGGTATATTCCAATCACTTGCTATCAATTCCAGTGACATAAAGGTGGTGATGCAATTTGTGCCATTTCAAAGCGTTGTATGATAGAACTTTCACATGAGATTTCCTTGGTTTCTTTGGTCATCTAGCATTGGTAGTCTGAAGATAAAAGGTCACAATGTGGATGTCGTGTACACTTTGGCATATAAGCAAGATTAAGGGAGATGCAAGCGAGAGTTTTTCCGACAGTTCTAAAGCTAGATATACTGAATAATTATAAAAATTAGCAAAATACTAGCATAAAACCTGAATGTCACATTGAAAAAATATCATGGTAGTCAATGAGATTTACACATGTGCCATGTCCCAAGGCATGTTGATGAGGTTTTGAATAGAGTGTATTTATGATTGTTACCTCTTAGAATGTCTTTTGGGCCCACTAGTTACATGTGCAACGAACTAGTTTGAAATAAAACAAGGAGCTTTCATTGTATTTATAAGAAACCTGTAACTTGCAGTTCCTATTAAGTAATTTAAGGTTCAACCAAGGATTTTGATTAATTTTTCCGTAACATCTTCCTTTATGGAGTCAGCAGTCTTGGTGACTATGTAAACTCCTAATCTGGGGATTTGTAAGATGGGATTCATCCAGGAGCTTACTTATGATTAGCTTTATGTTGACCAATCTTCTTACCATGCAAACTTTATCTGCAATCTGTACCTTAAAGATTTCTAAGTAATTTGAAATCCAGTTGAAGGCCTTTACTTAATTTTCTCTTGATAATTTTTGTGTTCTTGCCAACCCAACCACATAATGGGTCCATGCAACTTTTCTTCTATGCCCCACAGCATATCCTTTGTTGGGGAAAAAAATGATAATCTTCAACCGAAGGACATGTGGCAACCTCGGTGACAAGTTGGCCCAGATCATGCGATGACCTCGGCTGAAGATCATCCGACCTCATCGCTCATGATAGATTGGGAATAGGTTTGGCTAATGACCGCACCTCTCGTAAGGAGGTAAAGGCTTCAGGGATTCTTTCCAAGGTCCCTTCTCACTGTGAAATATATCAGCATGATCTTAAACCCCGTTGAGATTACTTGGGCGGACTCGTGAACAAAAAGGCTCATCGAACCTTACTTCAGTCTTCATACCTGGCGAGAGCATCCGAACTTGGCTTTAGACGCGGAGATCAAGCCTCAGCTTCCGGCCTCAACTTCAGCTTCGACCTTCATTCCATCCGAACTCGATTTCGATTCCAATTCGGATCACCTTCACCTCCTCCAACTTTGGCTGAATGTATCAAAGACCTTCGAAGCGAACTAACCCTTGGAATCTTGCACATTTTCGAATAAGATACAATCCAGCTGGCCAAGAATCAGATGAGGAAGAAAAAACCACCACATTTCGATAATCATAGTCCAAAATCTCGCCACGATGCACCGAGTTGATCGTGATTAACTATGATTATCATCTCCAGACAGTTACGGGCACCGTCGACAAAAGATAAAAAAAAGGGACTCCTAAAGTATGAAAAAATACTAAAAAGTTCTTTCTCTCTGTTGACAAATTTCTGACTTGAGCATCGGAGGATTTTCATCGGAGCCATTTTCGATTAGGAACTTATTTTATAGGTCCGGCGTCGCCAAACTCCAATATGTCTGAGCTCCAGACGAAAATATGCCACAACATCCTTTATAATATTATAATAACTAGAATCTAGCACATGTGATATTTGTACATGGAGCTGAAACTGTATCGGATGCAGATTGGATAATAGCATATTCGTATCCATATTTATTTTATCTAATGAACACAAATATGGATACAGATATTATTCGATCGAAAAAATTCATATCCATATTTATTTTAAATGGATACTGAAAGTATGGATATAATTACGGATATAACTTAGATAATTAAATTTTATAATTATAAAATTAAAAATATTATTAAATATATGATAAATCAAGTTAATAATATATTTATATGTTGTATATTTTTTTAAAAAATTAATAAGTGATATATAAAATTATATAAGATTACATATAGATTCGAATATTCGGATATGGATTGAATAGTAGTTTATCCATATCTACATCTATTTTTCTTTAACGGATATGACTACGAATATGAATGTTAGTTGGATCCTAAAATTTTTATCCATATTTGAATTAATCAAATATAAAAATAAATTTGAATGGATAATATCTATATCACTTTCATCTTTATTTATACATATGCCATGCATGTCTCAGGGGAAAAAAAAACTGTGGGGACCGGCCTATGCGTATTATTTTGTTTTTATTTCAATTTTCAAGGAGAGGTGGGTTGAGCTTTCAGGTTTGAGAATCAGCTGCATGAAAACTTGGGAAGAACCTTTCCCGCGACAGGATCTTTGTTACGTTTCACGTTGCCGCAATTCTTGTTAGCTTCCGTCAGTCGTTGCCGTCTCCCTTGTCCTAAGTTTCAATCTCTACCGAGACCTGAGGAAACGACGGCAACATTAACTCATCCGACGTGGCACCTTATCCGCCACACACACACATCGTTTTTCTTGCGTATCTTTCAGACCCGTCGACCGTAGGGCCTCCAAGAAACGCTGTAAGACTGCAGCCCATAACCGTTGCACGGTGGCTCGTTGGACTGGTTCAAAGAGATCGATAACGTTGCGCGCCCTTCAGACCTTTCGCCATATCTACGAATAAAGCACAAACATTCATGCCAGGGGATGCGGCAGGGGCCGCGTATCTTGAGTCTTGAACGGAGACGATTTAAACGGAGAGGTCCGACCAACGAGCGCGCTCGTGCCCGCTTCCCTTCTAAACTTTCTGGAGGTCGGACCATCGAGCGCGCTCGTGCTCGCTTCCCTTCAAAATTTTCCACCTTCCACCGTCCCTGCCGACTATTTAAAGCCCGCCCGAAATGAAAATCCTAACCCTAAGCCTATATCCATTCAGAAGAAATCGAAGCTCTTCTCTTCTGCTGTGAGTCGGATCCTCCACCTTCTCCTCTTCCGTTTTTAATCGATCTCTGGGTGCTTAAGGTTATTTCCTTCTCTCCTCTTTTAGCCCACGAAATGGCGTCGGCGATCTCGGATCCGGAGCTGTCTAGGGTTCATCGGAAAGAAGTAAGATTTCTCTTTTGCCTTCTTGATTTTCTTGAATTCTTTTTTGATCGGATTACATTGTAGGATGTTTTTTTTTTACCTTCCTGGGGTTTGATTTTAGGTTATGTTTGCTTTGGGTTTCCTAAAGTTGTTTTCTATTTATTTATTTATTTTTCTTTTTTTCACTTTCTTCTTCATTGTTTGATGGATTAGGTAAAAGGGAATGAAATAGACAATCCAAGAGAGCCTTTGATCAATGGTGTTGGTTATCATGAGAGCTATTCTGCCAATGCGGCGATTCTTCCGTGAGTATATCTAACCGCTTGTGATTTCGGTTCGGCTTACAGCAGTTGAAACTTGAAAGCACGTTTCTTTTACTTAGTTCTTGATTTGATCTTCGATTCATTTAGCACCAGGGGATGTGTCTGTTACTTTGACTTAATCGAATTCTTCTCAAGAAAAAATAAAGACTAAATTGAAAAAGAACCAATGTTGGCACTTATTTCTTTATTCTTGCATATGGAAGCACAAGTTTTAATTCTTTAGAGCTCTTAGTTCTGCTAAACTTCTAGTTAAACTAGCAGTTTTAAACCTCGTGCTAACTATTTGAGGCTGCCTTTGGATTTCAATCCCTCGGCTGTTCTAGCAGTTCCTAGAATTATCCTTGGATCAATTGAAGAGTCTCCTTTAAAACACAAGCCAAGTTTTATTCAACTTGTTCCACATTCTCAGTTTTCCTGGAATATGATCTCTTATTTGGTATAGCAATATAGTTTCATGATAGTGATGTATGATAGATTGAAGGGGAACTACAAGGCCTGTAGCATATGATGACAAATCATGCCATATCTTATAGCCATGTATCACCGCATAAATGCGTTCATCAGTTAAGCTTAGTAAGTCCTCTATATTTTATAAGTTTGAGTAGCATTGCATCTTCAGTAGGTTTAGTTATCTTAATGATAGATTTCTTTATTTTGTTAAGATATCTTTATTTTTCACCATTTTTCTCAATGAAGGACTAAAACTTTTTGGAATGCAGTTGTTCTACGAGCTTATATTCCTTTCCTATCACAGAAGATTTGCTTCATCTTATCTACTCCTGCAGATAAAGATAATGCTTAGTAATTGCAATTAAAGTCACTCATATTTTTCTCTTGTTCTTTAAAGTCCCACTGAATCTTGATTTGCACCAAAATTGTGTCTTGATAAAGAAAGTCTTATGCATGCTGGTCAATAGCTTTAAAAGTAAATGTCATTATGCAATATCATATGATAAAGTGGTGGGTTCAAGTTTTGAAAATATCAATAAATTGCACTTGCTTTTCTTGCAAGGAGTAATAAACTTAGGACCAAATGATTAATTTATTGATTAACTTAAAAGTTTAGCATTCCCTTCATAAAATATCTCTTTATGATTTTACAAGTGACTGCTTAAACTTTAGGTTTTTATTCCCAGCATTAGGAGCACTGCTTTATGGTTATGACATAGGTGCTACCTCTGGTGCTACAATTTCTCTGGAGGTATGCTATGTTATTGACATTGGATTTTTTTTTTTAATTTTTTAAGTTTGACTAAAATGTAATAGAAAGTCAAAGATTTTGTGTTTAGTGTATTCTCTGGTCTTGTGCAGGCAGTACTAGAACGAGAGGCTTATTACTGGGTATCCCATGCATGTTGTATTATCATCCCATATTACAGAATGTATGAAGTTTACTAGAATTTTGTAATCAATATCTCTAGCAGCTTATATCTAGTTAAACTAGCAGTTTATATATCACTTTTCAGCTGTACAAGATTGCATTTGGTCCTTGTTCAAAGTGCATTTGTCCTAAGTTTGCTGAAAATCATTTTATGATTGGATATCTCCATTTACATTGAGATGATAAACTATGGTTAAAGTGACCAAAATGCTGGTTTTTGTAAATACACATTTACTTATTTATTATTATGCTCAATTGGATAATGGATCTTTTCAAATGAGTATCTGTCCCAAATTCACTGCAGACAACTAAATTACCATATGATTTTTTCTTTTTCTTTGCTTTTCTTTGTCATAATGATGCTGAGAGCTACATTGGTCGTATTTACAGAAACAATAGGAAAATAACCAATGTCAGATGGTAAAACCTTCCAAGCCAACATGGAACTTCCTGTCCATTGAAGAGGGGTGCAGGATCTAGTCTATAGCTCTATTTCCAAATCTCAAGTCTTGTTACTTGGTTTTGTTTCCAAAATCCTGGTATGCTAAGAAATTTTTTCTGCAGTCATCAACATTAAGCGGGACAACATGGTATGATTTATCCTCATTGGAAATTGGGCTTGTGGTGAGTTGCTACACATTATATTGCATTGCCATAAGACTAGTCATGGTTTTAGTTAATATTTTTTTTAAATTTCATTATGTAATTGTCCTTTTGTTGTGAAAATTGCAGGTCAGTGGTTCTCTCTATGGTGCCTTGATTGGTTCTGTTTTGGCATTTAATATAGCTGATTTTTTAGGTTTGTTACCTCTTCATATGCATTTGATACTTTATTTCCAATATTACAGTATATTGGAATCTAATAAAATGTTAAATATAATTGAAGGAAGACGAAGGGAGTTAATTCTCTCTTCTGTTCTATATCTTGTTGGAGCTCTAGTAACAGCATTGGCTCCTACTTACCCGGTTATGGTGGTTGGACGTTTTGTCTATGGTATAGGAATCGGACTGGTAACTAAGCTCATCATTCTTGACTGTTAATATATTTGCCTTTTGTTCCTTTTATGAAGTTTACATTCATGGATATTAGTCCAAGCTGCTAACTAATTGTTGGATTGCCTATCTTAACTATTTGACTTCACGCAAAGGTCCTATCTGATGCTATGAAAGATGTTTGTTATGTATTATCAAAATGTACAAGCAAGTCTCAAGAAGGCATAACTTGACACATAGACATTAGATTTATATGATATACTGTAGAGAAATCTAGTTAAATCTTTGGGGCTAAACCACAAATACAGGTTAACAAGTGGCTAGAGGCTTTAGCCTTTAGGTACAGTTTTTGGATGCATTTAGATCAATTCTTGTGTAATTTTGCCTCGTTCAGTATTAGAGTTTTATATTTGTAAGGTGTCTTTTCTGTATGTATAAGGTCTACAGTAGAAGTCTTGATAGTTTAGGTTTATTGGAAATTTTAAGCTGTCATTAAAGGACTTGCTGGGACAGGGTTGTTTCTCCAAGATTAATAGTACTGGTTTTATTATACTGTATTCTGTGTACTCCATTTCTTAATTCTCCTTTTCTTCTTATTTGATTTAGAGTATATCTTATTATTTTTCTTGTGCTGTTCAGTGTTGAATTTTTTGTTTGTGGGTGCTTGTTATTTTGTTTCTGTAACAACATTTTTTTTCATTGTCTTTTGACCAGCATCTCTTCTTGAAGTTTATATTGGCCATATGGTAGCATTTCTTGAGCTTTGTTTTGCACCAAATGGTCTTCAATTCTCATGATTCTACCTCTGATGCACCACTCCTAGTAATTTTTCCTTCCTCCTTGGACCATAGTCCTATTGCTACACCCTGCATGCTTGTGTCTTGATCTTGATGCATTGCTGCTTTTACTGCTGTGGCTTGTGTTTGATAGTTTTAATTAATTCTTGCAATCATTCACCACTGTCAGGATCTTTTCTTCAAAATAATATGGGTTTACAGTAGAAACAACCTTGATCTACTCCCTTCTCCCAGCCTTCTTACCAGATGGAGTAAACATGCCTTTTTTTTTTTCATGGTATTTTCTTTGAAGAGACCCATAGATAATCTCTACTGTCATCATGCAATCTATGCCCTCAAATAGGACTCACAAGTCACAGTAAATTCGAGGGTTTATACTTTGTCATCTGGGTTCACAAGAACAGTATGGTAATATAGCAATATCTTTGTCATCCATGCTACTTATGTGGCATCACATTTTTGTCTTAATGTTAATTAGCACAATAATACGCTACTTCAACTACTACTCATTTAGGATATCTTCAATATCAGTAGCAGATGAAGACCTCTTCACTGCATTCTACCTCAAAAGTTTTGCACTCTTCTCGAGGGTACTTGTTCCTTTGTAGTATAAGTCATCTGGTGTGTCTCCTTTGTGTTTGTGTGTTACAGGCATGTCTGGAAACACCAATTATTCAATGAATCTTGGAAGCCACTGATGACAAGTTCCTTCAAGATCCAGCTCAGTGTTGTCGATAGGCAACTGGCCTTTATTTCACATATGTCAGACTAAACATTGCATGTGTTTGTGGATTCTTCTGACTGGTACACAGCTTCCTGTGCATTCCGTCAAATTTTCAGGGAATTGGTATTCCTGATTTCCCCCTTTCCTACTAGAGCTCTATGTATGTACTTGTGTTGATTGGGACGGTGATATCCTATATTATTTCTGTGAAGGTAAAATTTTATGTGAAATCTTGCTTTTGCATTGAGTACTATATGATGGCTGATGGCTCAGACCTTGTTTGGCTTTGTTGCACATTCTTTAGTTTGGGCATCATCCTCATTGTTCCCATGCCTTCTAGTTGTCATAATTCTTGTGCCATCCAGTTTACTAGAAATAGATCTTCTTAAAGTAATAAGAGAGATTGATATCATTTTATATTGTCAAAGCACTTATTGACCCATCCAATTGAGTAGACTTTGTTGCAGATAATCATACAACCTTGCACTTTCAATAAATGCTTGGAAAAATCTAAATCTATTAGCTCTTATGAGTTTAGAGGGTGTGTTAAAGATGTTGTAGATAAGACATTATGCTAATATGTAATGCTTTGCTGGACCTGTTTCTCCCATCAATGATTGTTAATGTATCACTCTAGTGCCTTGTTCCTTAAGTCAAAATGCTCATGTTTGATTCATGTAACTTCAAGGACTGCACGTTGCATTCCAATATGAGGTTACTGAGAGAATTTTAGGTGCCCTACTATTTTGATCTTTTTCTTGTGATGAGCAAATAGCAATATCAGAACTTGATGCTTCTTTAAGCACTGTTCATGCAGACATTTTTCTGTTGATTTATTTCTTCAGATGATGTATCAGGTCTTTGTAAACAAAAATAGCAAATTATCTGTATTTACACCCGAAGCAGATATTATCTTTTGTTCTTTTCTGGAACACTGTTCATGCATCCATTATTTTGTGAGCATGCTAATAGCACTGTTTATTATTTACTAATGTAAAATGCAAATTAGCAGAATCAACAGCTAAAGCACATATTGTCCTTAGTCCGTTTCTGGAACATTGTTCATGCATCCATTATTTTGTAAACATACTGATAGCATCAGCCAATCTATAGGCTACACATGCTGCTCCAATGTAGCATCCATTATTTTGTGAACATACTAACAGCATCAGCCATTCTATAGGCTATGCATGCTGCTCCAATGTATATTGCGGAGACTGCTCCAAGTCAAATTCGAGGCATACTTATCTCTTTGGAGGAGTTCTTTGTAGTTATTGGAATGCTTGTAAGTGAAGAGATGCCAGAATTGTATTTTAGTTAAATTTTTCAAAATTTTGAACTATAGAGTATTTTTTTCATTCTGGCCTTTTATGCAGTTTGGTTATACAGCTGGCAGTTTCGTTGTTGGTTTGGTAGCTGGATGGCGCTATATTTATGTTACTAGTTCCCCAGTTTGTCTAATAATGGGAATTGGAATGTGGTGGCTGCCATCATCACCTCGATGGCTGCTTTTGTGTGCTATACAGGGAGAAAGAAACATGTCAGATGCTAAAGAATTTGCCATTTGCTGCTTGTGTCAGCTTAGGGGTCAAAGTGTTGATTGTTCCGCTTCAAAACAAATCGATGCAATTCTGAATGAACTTTCATATGTTGATCAAGATAAACAAGCAACATTACGTGAGATTTTTCAAGGAAAATGCCTGAAAGCCCTTGTAATTGGTGCTGGATTGGTCTTCTTTCAGCAGGTTTTCTACAGTGTCTTACATTTTTTAATTTGATAATAATCTTTCTATGAATTCTATGTTTCCAATATTAAAACACATTGGGTGGATTGAGATCATGTTCTACTTGCTCATTGCTTTCTTGCTTATCAGGTCACAGGGCAACCAAGTGTGTTATACTATGCTGCAACAATCCTTCAGGTATTCTCACTGATTGCTAATTTATGACTTGGAGTTATTCTCATTTTGTAAACTTACAAATTTTTAAAACTAATGAATTTTGTGCTGGCAGAGTGCAGGGTTTTCTGCAGCATCTGATGCCATTCGTGTCTCAATTCTTCTTGGTTTACTGAAGGTAGATACCTCTCAGATAAGAAAAAAATGAATATAACTGCACATTGACCCATCATGCATCTCCATAGTGGCGGCCTCCTATGCCTATTGCCTAGTCTGTTTTTTTATTTAGTTTAAAGTTCCTTATGCAGAATGTGATGCCGAGTTTTTGAATAGTTAGTAGATAAGTTTTAGCTCTACAAATTAACTAGCAAGTCTTAAAGCAATGCATGCTATGCTGGAGCATGTTTTTGTATCCTGGCCTAGCTTTCCCCTTATACATGGCATCATCTTTTTCGTTGAAACTTGTCATACCGGTGAATTAACTTATCAATTTGAATTTTGATGTGGACAAACATGATCTCTAAAAAAGGTAATTATTCACTTATGTTTTAGTTAGCCACTAAATATGGTTATCCAGGCAATTAATTGTTCCGGTGGCTTCTCATATTTGGCTTGAACTTCAAATGTACTAGTTATTGTCAGCACATGCATTGCATGTACCAAAAAGAAAAAAAAAAGAAAGAAAGAGAATCTTATTATGAATAAAAATATTTCTTTTGGGTCACATCAGGGGCTTTGGAGGAGACCAGCATATGCTGGATCCCAGTTCTTTAGACATGAGACACGAAGATAAAATGCGGAGGCCATTTGGACCCCTTCTAATGAGATAAACATGGGGATTTGGTGGCTTCACTTTGTGAGCCAGCTTTGCTTGTCCAACTTCTAGGGTTCTTTTTATTTATAGTGTATGGCTTCATATTATCTGCGCGCTCCAAGCTTGCTTTATGATTTCTTGGTTTAAATCTAGTCAAACCCAGTGATATTGGTTCATTAAACTCTTCTGTTTTGGTCAGACTGAAGGCCATTATAATCCTCTAGTTACAGATAGTATGTATGTGGCTTTATGTTATGCTAATTATATATGACTCTTTTTTAGGATGTTATATGTAAAATTGTCTCTGCAAGTTTTTTTTTTTCCTGAATTCAATTGATTTGTTCATGATCTATTTTCTTTTGGTAGGGCCTAATAATTCTTTCTCCTTTGTAGTTGTTATGGCTGGGACTGCTGTTCTGTGATAGACAGACTTGGTAGAAGGCCTTTGCTGATTGGAGGTGTTAGTTGGATAGTAAGTTGCCTTGACTTCATTATCAAGCACTATATTATAATTGTGAAGAGTCTAAGTTGAGAAGGCCTCCTTCAAACTGTGTTCATGTTTGAGGAATAAAGAAAAAGATTCAGACTGAAGCATATTCTCATCTATGTATTTTTTTTTAAAAAAAGAAAACACATGAAAGTAAAATTATAACCATCAGTGTCATTATGTGATAGGTTCATGTAAATTCATCACATCTCAGGAAATTGGTTCGGAAATGTGCAACAAAGACTATGGCCATCTCATCCAAATGATTTTTGTACAAGACATTTGACCAATACAGGTGTTCAAAAATCAAAATCATTTTGTGATCAAACTGTGTAAGTTGTATATGCAATTATGCAGTCACAGTTAAGTATAAAAGACTGCTCTTTGATCAGGTGATCGTTGCTTTTTATAAGTTCTAGGTTTCATGTGAAGCAGTACACCAGTCCAATATTTGTGGCTTTTTTATTTAGAGATAATCTATACTTATTATGGTTTTGTAAATTATATGAGTACTATCTTGTTTAGAGTTGATCATGCACATGCGAAATTCATATATGTATATGCATAGTCACAAGTTTGGCATTCGTGAACATTTTTTTTAATTAGTTAAAGATTTGGAATTTGGGGAAAAATTTGTTTCAAGCTGGGAAATGCTTTGGACAGCAAAAGATAGAGAAAATATGGGAGAGATGAAAACAATAAACAATCACAAAAACATTCCCACCAGCAATAATAAGTAGCAGTGTAGCACTATTGATTTATAATTCATAAAATTTTCTTCAACTAATTGTGAGTTTTCCATAAATAACTTGTAAAACTAACGAATAAATTGAATAATTAAATATAGAAAACTTGAGCAATTCCTTTACGGAGAATAATTTGGAGAATCAATTGGCCAAGGGAAAAATCAAGAATAATTCAATAGGTGCACAATAATTTAGGGATATTGTTGTTATGGATATATGTACGCATATATATACAATGCTTTCATGTTTCATTGTTATTGTTGTTATGGATATATGTACACCTATATATACAATGCTTTCATGTTTCATTGTATTTGAATAAGTTGTGACACCAGTGAAAGAGCTGGATAGTTACAAGTGGTGAGCATAAGGCTGGGTCAAATAACCTGATGCATAGGTCTCTTTTGTGTAAGAAAACTTGGCATTTTAAATTGTTTGTGCACCATTCTGATGCATCAACAAGGAAATCTGGAATTTTGTGCCATGTGTGATGTGCTAATACTGCTCTTAGGTACTAAAACTTGTAATTTATCCAAATGTCAGTAAGTGTGCTATAAATGTATGTGCTTGGATAAATCTCTAAAGAAAGATGTGGAAAAGCTATGATACTTTATGAGATGTCTTTGGCTGTACTGTTTTCATCTGTTGTTAAAGATGTAACCCTGTGATATTGCAGGTAATCTCTTTGTTCCTATTATCTTCATATTACACCTTGTTAAATGATTCACCATTTGTGGCTGTAATCGCATTGCTGCTATATGTTGGTTGCTATCAGGTATTTTTATTTTTTGCCAATTTTGTTGCATGAAAATATGAAAAGCATTTCTTATGGTTTACATTATGGGCGGGCTCATTGATTGTAGCTCTGTTTGGATATTCTTCTCCTCTATATAAAATTGGCCACATTCCTCGGCAAAAGTCCGTTCCTACTCATTGAATTCCTTTTTTATGTACTGCATTTCAAATTGATGCTGTAACTTGAGACATGCACCCTGATATAGCTTCTACCACTTAATAATTTGTTTAGAGAGATGTGTGACTTAGTCTTGATACAACACTATAGGCTACTTTAATAAATTTCTAGCATGCCTTCTTCTCTAAAAACCAAGATGGATTGTGCATGCAGAATTTGTCATGAGAAAGTGCGAGTCTTAGTTAATGCAACAAATTCTCCGATAAATTGGGGACTAGGGGGGCATATGAGAGACCAAGTGTGGAGAGCTGCTTGGTAAATGATGGCTTAGATGTCGAATCAGACAAGGGATCAGATGATGTTTAAGGACGCATGACCATTAGGGAGAGGTTATGAACTTTGAGAAGCACCAAGGTGGCTAGACTAGAGAGGAGACATGAAGTCGTGATGCTAGTGATAGGCATGTCTAAAAAGAGAAATGGTATTGGAGTGTAAATAGAGCATAAGTAGCAACCATGACAAATTACCAGGACAAATGAACACAATATGATAAGTCACCCTTCACCGTGGATAGATATTTCGATGATTGAGTGAATCTCTAAAATAGTGACTTGTTCAATGCAAAACTACATGGTTAGAGTAGGTTGAATTTTAGGTTAGTCAAATAATTAACAAGCAATAAAGATTAATAGCTAATCAGTTGATAATGCATAAATCAGCAGATGGCTGTTCATATGAGAAACGATCTATCTCTGTCTTTAAGACATTAAAACCTTTCAAATCTAGAAGAGTCTTGAGATGATTGTATTGCAAGTTTGCTTTAGTAAGCATTGTCTAATCCCAAAATTATTTGGATCTTAGGGCAGGAGATGCAGAAAAATTTTATGATTGAATGGCTGGTGTATGTTTGATAAATAATCATGTTGCCACAAAGGGAAAACTATTTTTCCACTTCTATTTTTTCTTTAACATATGTGTGCTGTCTGCTATTTTAATGGAGATGCTTTTGACTGTGGTCTTAACACATTTGATGTTTAACTGCATCAAAATCAATTACTTTGTACACGCTAACATAAAATGCAAAAGGATGGCAGCATTAATGATTATAGTTTCTTTCCCAAAGTTAATATTAGGCTGAATAATTTGGAAATGCTTCTAGAACCTCATGAGGTTGTGTGGACAAAATTATTTCATATGTATAGAAGCATTGGAATGAGGAGGCTACATTTGTGCGGATGAATTTGGCAACAACATGAAGGAAGATATGTGAATTTAATAAGTAGGAGAGTTTTAGATGACTATGCCAGGAAAGCTTAGCTAGAGTCTAGAAGGGAATCAAGTGATCAAGCATCCAGTTTAGATATTATCTTATGCATTATTGATGTATCCTTATGGAATAGTTTTGCTGTGATAATTTCTGCATTAGTGCATGATATATATAATGTTCTCCAGTCTTTTTTTTTTTTTTGGTGTCCTAAATAGATGTTTGATTATCTTGTTATCTAATTTATCAAAAGTCTCGAACTCTGTTCATAGCTCAAATTTAAAGGTTTGCTTTAATCTGTTTTTTCCCCTAACTAACAAAAGTAAAGATAAAAAGAAATAAGCAGCTGAACTGTGAAAACCAGAGTGAACCATATAATTTCGAATTTTGTATAATAACTAAATAATTTCTATAAAGTTCTAGATAGGACAAGGGACCTTTAAAAAAAAGCTGCTTATCAACCTTATCTGAAGTTTGTCAAACTAGATAGAGGAGTGTTAGATGCACAAACATGCACAAAGCACTGCACTTGCAGCCTCGTATTGCCACATCCCAAATTTAATGTAAAAGCATATATGTTTTTCACTTCAATACATTGATTATGGAATGCACAGCAGCATGAGGCTGTGAGTGCACTGTTTCATGCACACTCACATGTCCATTTAGTAATTTAAAAGTATGTATCTGGGAATGATGGCTTTGTCACTTCTATGTAATCAGACAGATTAGTGTCTTGGAGCATATAGCATGTGTCTAAGTACAACATATATATAAAGTGACACTTGTTCTTCTGCAAAACATTTAATAATGTTGATAAAAGATGATGTTAGTCATAGATCGGAGTATCATCAATATGTGAATTCTTGTTTGAATTAGTGGGTGTTTGCACATCAAATTTAGTGTCTATATCCATGCATGTCAAGGATTTTTAGCAGTGCAACTTTCTTATGAAGATCATTCTGCAGTTATCATTTGGTCCCATTGGTTGGCTGTTGATTTCGGAGGTTTTCCCTTACGGCTAAGAGGGCGTGGCTTAAGTATAGCAGTGCTTGTGAACTTTGCTTCAAATGCTCTGGTGACTTTTGCTTTCTCGCCATTGGAGGTACTTATGCTGTTGAAACTGATTTTCCTCTCTGTAATATTATGTATGGTTCACTAATTTTATCATTTAAGAGATATGCAATGATTAAGAATCTGTGTTTAAGATTGCATAGGCAAAAAATACTGGTACAGACACATGTATAATGCATCTAGCTGGTAGATCGGTACTCTTATCCTTCCATTAAATGGATAACCAATGATTGTGCCCACTAACACTTCGTCTAATTCCAATTCATCTACAGAGTTAGACTTCGACTGGCACTTCTTCTAGCCATGCCCCGCATGATTATTTTGGAAGAATAATTTGGCATTGGTCCAGAGATATCACAGAAGCTCAAAAACATTTAAATAGAAAGGCATGTCTAGGTCTAATTTTACCTTTAGTTTTCAGTGCCTAATCAGAAACTTTTCATGTGTATACTATACCTAAGCTAAGACTTCAGGAAGGAGCATCATTGAATATACTTCATGTTAGATAACACATTGTACATATGAACTTCTGAAAAACTACTAGTGCATTTCTCACTAGTGGTATAAGTCAGTATATTCAGAATGGTTACCATGAAAAGCTCACTCAGAAGAATACATCTGCATTTGTGCAATTTTTGAATGCAAATTATTGTTTTCCCCTCTAATTAGCACCGTTTGTCCTTGTGACATGAAAAATCCTATTACTTTGTTCTTAGTCATCCAGTAAATAGTTGATAAAAAAATCCTGATGACTTTTTTGATGTAGTTACTAATGAACTAAAACTCTCAGTAGTCAGTAGCGATGAGCAACCAACCAAAGATTTTGAAATCATTTGTTGCTGTTGATTGACTAATCAGACTATCTTTAGCAGCCATCTTGACCACATGGTAGTGATTTAGATCCAAACTTTTCAAAATGGATACCATTTTTCTGACATTGCACTTGCTACAGAGCATTTGTTATATTCAAAAGGTTTGCATGTAAATATCGTGTTGCTAGTGATTGGCTAATCTGACTAATATTGGCAGCCATCTCAACTGAAGGTAGTTATCTACATTCCTTACTGTTTAATCTCACTATCACTCGTTTTTTACGTCATTCTTATTTCATAGTAGTTACTGACTGTCTGCAGAGGATTCCATGCAGCACCTGTTATCTACTCTCCAACTTTTCCAAAAAACATATTGCACTCTGCACATGTATGCTATGCTTTTCTCTGTGTAGGAGGCAGTGCGCCATTCAGGACTTTTAATGTTGTAGTTAGCTGTGACTGATATCGACTTGAGAAATGGATCGACTCTTGTGGCTGCATAGATTTCTATGCTGGAATTTTGAATGTCATAATTACCTATGACTGCCAGATCTCCCTTCGGTTTTTTTTTTTTTTCCTAGTTAATCTATGAGTCCTCATACAGCTGAAGTCACTTGCTTTACCTTTTATTGTTACAGGCTTTGGTAGGAACTGGTATCCTCTTTGCTGGTTTTGGAATTATTGCAGTGGCTGCCCTTCTGTTCATATTTTTTGTCATACCAGAAACAAAGGGGCTCACTCTGGAGGAAATTGAGGCCAAGATTTTATAAAGTTCTCTCATCCATGCAATTTAATAATCTGCAACTGAGATCTTTGGAAGGACAGAATCCTATCTTCTCCATATAAACAGTTAAATATCTCTTTTGTTGGGATGTCCCTTTGCTGAGAACTTGTATTTAAAGTGACCATGTATTCAAGGTCTGTGAATCAACAATGGCTGTATCTCCAAGTATCATCACCTACAACTTGGATGCACTTAAGGAGTGCAGTCACAAATTGCATTTATAAATTCATGGTACTGTGACAAATTACAGCATCAAGACTGACTTTGTTTGAGCTGTCAACCCAGCATTACCTTGCATGCAACAGCAAATCTATACTGTATATGAAAGGGGAGCCCTGGGCTCTCTCGGCACGACGACCGTCAATTTTCTAATCTGTCATGTGTCGTAATTCCGGGAGGGGTCCCGGGCTCTCTTTTTTCCCGTGTTTTTTATTTCTTTTTGTTCGGCGCGCTGTGGAACCTTTTCGAACGCATTTTGTTTCTTTTGCTCTTCGAGCCCTTTCCGAGCCTGTAGAACCCTCGCTGCCGTCGCCGTCCTCCCCAACACCCCCCCCCCCTTCCCCCCGGCTTCGGCGCCACCAACCCCCTCGCCTCCCCTCCCGACCCGAGCGCCTCCCGCACCCTCCTCGGACCCGCCCGCCCCGTCCCCTCCCGTTCCCTCCCCCGGCCCGGCGAACCCGAGCCCTCGCGGCTCCGCGCGGGCACCGGCGACCGCCTGCGCCCCTCTATCCGCGCTCCTCCCTCATGTGCTTTACTTCCCACAGATCTCCTAAAAGAGATGCCGATCTCCTTCGTTCTCTGCTCGCCGCCACCTGCTGCTGGTTTTCGTCGTCACCTTCCTCCCATCGTCACCGGCATCGGCCTTCCATTTCGATCTCCCTCGGGTGCTTTCCGTAACCTCTGTCTTTTTTTAGCTTTTTTTTTTTTCATCGAGCCTCGCGGACGCCCACCTTCTCAGCGGGTGAGGGGGGAGGCATAGAGAGCTGCGGGGGCGGGGCCGGCGGCCGGCAGACCCCCGGGGGGGGGGGGGGCGGGGCGCACGGCAAGCTGCGGGGGCGGGGTCGGCGGCCGGCACAGCCGGGGGCGCGGCGGGGGGAGGGGGGTGGGGGAGTGTTTTTTTTTTTTTTTCCTTCCCCCCAGTGGACCGTGCGGGGGGGCACGGGGAGCTGCAAGGGCGGGGGCGGTATAGCACGGGAGCGACGGCCAGCAGAGCCCGGGGGACGCGACGGGGGGGGGGGGGGGGGGGGTGTTTTTGTGGCAGTGTGGGATGTGGACTCGAGCCACGTGTCGCTGGTGGCTCTCCTCCTCCGATCGAGGGCTTCGAGCACTACCGCTGCGACCGCAACCTCTCCATGGGCATGAACCAAGATGCTCCGCTGCGCCGGGAACAACGACATCATCACCCTCAAGGCCGACGATGGCAGCGACACCGTCACCTTCATGTTTGAAAGCCCCAGTAAGATCCAAAATCCCATCTTTTCCTCTCTTCTTCCCCAGGATCAGGGTTTCCTTCTGGTTTTTCCGTACCTTTCTGCAATTTGTTTACATTTTTGGAATTTTATACATTCTTCACTTTGCTATTAGTTGATCTAGCTTTCTGTTGGTCTTCTTCTCCTCAAGAATCGATCTAAATTATTGAACTGGAGTGGGCTAACTGCCATACTTTGAGTTGTTAATTTCTACAATGTCTTAACATTTAATACCAATTACATTGCCTCTTTTCTATATATTTACAATTGGTTCCCAGATTTTTTTTCTTTTGGCTGTCCATCCTGCGTTTTTTCGTTTGTTCCTTCCTAATTTATGTTGAAGGATTGATTTAATATATATAAGCCCAATTATTTTGTGGAGTGGGGTGGATTTAAAAGAAATCAGTAGTGCTACGACAAAAGTCATGCATAATAGTTGAAAATAAACAGGCATCACAAAGAGAGGGTATGGTATGTGGGCCCTAAACATCTCTATTAATCAAATAAAAGCAACCAGTATTAAGAAGAAGATTGGAATTAAATGCCAAATAACATCATTTCGTGAAAGGACAGACGACAAAATTTTAGTCATGGGAAATTGAAATATCAGAGTCCAAATGCGGTAACCGATTGGAAAAGGACATATTATTTTAAAAAAATAATATATTTTTATTATTTTAAAATATTAATTTTCTATTATTTAAAAAAATAACATATTATTTTTTAATTTTAAAATAATAACATACTAATTTATTTTTTAAAAATAATATTTTTATTATTTTTTTAAAAATAATATGTTTCGAGATCTGAATCGTTCCACTGGATGAGATCAAACTTAATAAATTATCTACAAATAGAGTATGATGCTTCATCGATTTGAAAGCCAAATCTCTGCATTTAATAGCCTCCGAAAGTTTAGAAGATACTAATGATGGAGTATGTCACCTTCCGTTCCCCCCACCCCTCCCTTCGAATTTCTATCTCCCTCGGTTAGGGGGGATGGTGGCAGGGGCACCATGGGCAAGCAAGAGGGTGGGCGGTGAAACTAAGCCCTTCCATCCATCGAAAGAAAGGTGAGTTTGATAGTATCTTTTCTAAATATTTTTTTTATTTTTTTTTTGATTGTTGTTTTTTTGGTGTTCAGTTAATTTTTTGGATGATACAAAAAATTGAGAATGGTGGTGCCCTGAGCATTCGGCAGGCAAGGAATTGAGGAAAGATAAGTGTTAAATTTTTTATTTTGATCTGAAACCTATCAAAATGGTGAACTGATTTTTTTTTCTCTTTTTTCTCTATATTTCATTCACTATCTTGCTGCATCAATATTTCCTAAAGATCATATAAGGCTATAAATCCTTTCTCAAATGATGGTTTCCTATGGGATTGGATGGTTGTGATCTTACAAATAGCAACCTCCTATGAACCTGACGAGAAAAAAATCAGACATAATTTTTCAAATATTTTTGAGCATGATTCTCCTAATCCCCTTAAGCTTTCATATCCATTAAATAATCCGTCAATGAAAGTGGAGGACTGCTGTAAGCGCAGTAGCAACCTTTTCAAAACTCTCTCAGATGATGCTTTTAGACTATAAAATTGATGAGAGGCTGTCCTAAACACATTCTCTCCTGCTTTCCTCGCCATTATCTCCCATGGGTCTTCATTATTGAAAAAGAAAAAATTCGAACAGCCTATACATGAAAAGGTCTGATCTTTTAAATTTTCCACCTTTTCTTTGTTTTCATTGATTTTTTCTATCTTTTTCTAATTTTTGATGTACTTTTTCTATTTGTGGGAGTGTCAATCGGATGGGAAGCTCGGAGTGGTCGAATAGAAAAATTTAAATCTACCTCAATCTGATGAGAGGCTTGGAGCAGATGAGGTAACTTTTTCTCTTCCTCTCTATGAAATTTATTGAGATTTATTATTTTTTATAAATTTATTATTATTATTATTTGGTAGTTAAAAAATTTATTATCTTGATGTTGATTTGATTTTATGATTAGATAGTTTGAAGGTAATTAAATGATGAAAAAAATTATTAATATAGATTTAATTTAATAATTATAGGTCCTCCTACTATCTTAGAGTCTAACAATGAAAATAATATTTATGGTATCGATATATTTTTTTATTAGAAAAAAAAGTGAGTTATAGTTTTTATTTTTTGTGGATGATTTTGTAGTTTCGGATTTATCTATTAAGTAAATATCTTCAAGAACGTATTCATTACATTTTGCTCTATATTAGTTTATTGATAAACAAAAAAAATTATGAGATTTTAATCTTTATTTTATTAAAATTTATATGTCGATCATCAAAACCAACCTAATAACAAAAAAAAGAGAAAAAATAAAGTGACGAGAAGAGTTTAAAAAATTGAATTATTATTTATAGTTTTTATAAATATATATTATCTAATTACAGTGTTTATTCATACATTTTTATGTTGATTACTTGAGGTTAAATATTTTGGATAATCTTATTACACAGGTTCTTTTAATTTATTTTTTTCGCTTGCAGATGTCTTAATCAGATGAGAGGCTTGGAGTGGCTGAATAGAGAATTTTAGATCAATCTTAATCGGTTGAGAGGTTTGGAGCAGACGAGGTAATACTTTTCTCTCTCAATAAAATTTATGAAAATTTATTATTTTTTACTGTTATTTGGTAGTTTAAAAATTTATTAGTCTTAATGTTTATTTGATTTTAAGCTTAGATAGCCTGAAGGTAATTAAATAATGAAAAAAATTATTGGTATAAATTTAATTTAAAAATCATAGATTTTTCTACCATCTTAATGGATTTTTCAACAATAAAAATAATATTTATGATATAGATATATTTTTTTAGAAAAAGAAGTCAGTCATAACTATCTATTTTTTATGGATGATTTTATAGTTCCGGATCTATCTATTGAGTAGCTATCTTTAAGAAGTATTTATTAGATCTTGCTCTATATTAGTTTATTGATAAAATAAAAACTATAAGATTTTTATTTTTTATTTTATTAAAATTTATTTTATTATATTATTTTTTATTGGAGTAAGTTAATTGAGTTGTGGAGTATTTGATTATTTAGATGGTTCTTTTCTTTCTATTATATTTAAATTTTTAAATTAATCTAAATAAATTTTTTGGTTAAGATAAAAATATTATTTTAAAGAGACATGATGTGTATGATGTTAGGTAGTTTTAAGAAAAAATATTATTTTTAGTCAGATATTTTTAATGATTCTAGATTCATAGTCCTAGCTACGGCCGTCCATCCTATAAATATTTTAAAATATATTTAAATTTATTTTTAATTATTTATTTTTTTATAAATATTTAATTTTTTTAATTAGAATTTTGGAAAAAGTTTGGAAGAAATTATCAAGAAATTAGGATTACTTAAATTAATATACGAATTTGAGGTTCAGTACAACATAACGAAGTTATCAACTGCACTCAATAGATAAGATTGTGAATCTCATTATTATTTTTTATTAATTTTTATTATATTTTAAAAATATGTTATTATTTTTATAATTTTTGATTTATAGAAAAAATAAATGTTAAATCTATATGAGAAAAGGTCTTGCTTTTTTGATTTTTTTCTTTACTTTTCTTGTTCGCAGGAGCCTCGATTGGGTGGTAGGTTTGGAGCGGCCGATTAGAAAAGTTTTGATTCATCTCAATCGAATGGAAAGCTTGGACTAGACGAGGGAACTCTCTCTTTCCCTCAATAAAATTTATTGAATTTTTTATAAATTATTTTGTTATTATTATTTGATAATTTTAAAAATTATTATTATCTTGATGTTAATTTGATTTTAAGATTGGACAGCTTGAAGGTAATTAAATGATGATTATAAAAATTATTAATATAAATTTAATTTAAAAATTATAGGTTTTCTACTATCTCAATTGATTTTTCAACAATGAAAATAATATTTATGGTATTAATATATTTTTCTATTAGAAAAAGAAATAGATTATATCTATCTTTTTTTATAGATGATTTTGAAGTTTTGAATTTATCTATTGAGTAGATATTTTTAAATAATATTATATTTTGCCCCATATTAATTTATTGATAAATAAAAAAAATATAAGATTTTTAATTTTTATTTTATTAAAATTTATTATATTATATTATTTATTATTGAAGTAAATTAATTGAGTGATTTTCTTTTCCATGTTTTTATGTGATTTTGTTGATGAAAAAATTCTCGATAATACCTATACCTTTTAAGTTATGTTTAGTTCGCAGAACTTTGATTCTAGTAATCGTAATTTTTGGATCACAAAAATATTTTGAAAGGATAATGTTCAACTGAAAGGTATATATGAAACATTCGGTTCTGGATCTTCATCGTTGCAAATTTCAGATGAAACATTAATCGTGACTCTTGAAAGATGTGTTCGCTCAGAAATTTTTGACTAGCAAATTTCTCCGAAAACTTTCCAGCACCGATGTGGAAGGAATCTTTGAAAACGAATAATTTCTTTGTATATTTTTTTAATAAAATTATATATTAAATCTATTTTAACCTGTAAAAAATAATCTGAATAATATATGATATAAATCTACGTTTTTGATCTGGTCGCTGCCCAGCGGGGCTTCCTTGCTAGTTATAATGATATTTGTGTTATGCAGCTACAGTTTTAGGATGGGTATGGTATCATTTTCATATATATATTTTTTTCTATCAAAAAGGTCTGGTGGGGCTACTAGTCTAGTCCCTACCACCGGCACATCCACCAGCTTAAAGGAACGTGTAGTTGCAAACACAGGCTTGGTGTGATCACCAGAATTGTTGCCACCTTAATATGTGCAAAAACAGATGTCTCAAAAATTAGCTTAATAAGACAGTGATGACTCAAGCTTTTTACTCCTTTGGTACAGCAGAGTTAAGCTGTATCGTTTGCAGCTCCGTGATTCTGTCACAGATGGCATATGTAAGCCAGAAATATCTCTGATCATCCAAAGAACTTCACAGCACAGAAAAAATGAGCTCCATTTTATCTCTTTGCAAGGATTTCTTCACGTATGGCATTTTCAGAGAGTGTTTGTTTTGTGGTTCGAATCCGAATAGATTGAAATCAAAATAAAATGAGATTTGAATGCTTGAAGAAAGTTTGTATTGGATTTTGGGAGATTCGAATATTTTCATAAAATTGAAATACGGATGGAACTCTCTTAAATTAATCAGCTGGGATGGAAGTTATTTATTCTCGTTTCCAATCCGAAGTCAAACTCCCCCGTCTCCCATCAAATGTGCCCCAATTCCTTCAGGCCCCAAGGATCTGCATGAAGGGACTTTTGTTTGTTCACGGCTTCTAGTGCCACAGTTTTCTGATGAGAATATTGTCATATAAACTAGGCTGATCTGGCAATTATTGATCTACATTTTTCCCCCCTCTTTTTTTGTTTCTCCCACACGAGTCAAGTTAAAGCCCCAGAGACCAAAATAGAACCATTGGTTTGGATGATGAGGACGATGCAGGTGGTTTGGTTTTGATTATTTCTAGGCTACATTATGAATTTTAATCACCTAGGTGAATCAACAGAGGAGAGGGCTGAATTGTCAAGTATGAGGGCATTAATGATGGTAGAAATGCTAAAAGTTACGCTTTTGAGTTTTTAACTAATAAATCCAGAGAAAAAGCTACTGTTTACCAGCAGAGAATGGTCTTAATTTTGCATAACACGATATCTAAAGAACAACATTATGATATCTTCACAACTAGAAATTTGTCATGTAACGACAACATGTATGGAGGGCAAACATAGGCAACAAAGGTATAATGATCATAAACAAAACCATTTAGCCCTTGCTGAGGAATATTTCTTCGTATTAACAATTGAAGAATGATCGGCTAGCAGCCAGCCACCGTGCAGCTTCAGTGGAGATGGGTTTCCACATGACTCAAGTTACTGAAAATATCAGGCACTCAGATTGAGTAGCCAAGGCACATCTACTCGCATTTGATCGAACGATATATATGCTGCACAAATAGCAAGGAAGCACGGAATCCAACGGTCCCCAACATGAGGAAGAATCCATAGCAGATGCAAGCCATGTAACCAAAAAAGAACGATGTCTGCATAAAACCAGACATATCTGATCTTGCATGATAGTAGTATAAGCAGTAGAAGAAGATGAATATACCAGTGGAACCACCACAAAGAACAGACCTGCATACAATATTAAATGTTTTAACCAGGAAATTGAACCATTAAAAAAAATAGCTGCCTTATAAGCAATGTGTTCTTAACACCATGTGTTGATGCAATTATACTTCTTTCTCAGTTTGCTATTGACTCTTTAAAAGCTTTAAGGGCTCATAAATCATAAAGAACTTATGTTCTGAATATAATCCAATGATACTACTGCCTTGAAACAATGAAAAATTGCTCACGTCGTAGCATATTACCATAATGTCAAACATGCAAAACGTTGAATATGACTCAGAACCTTCATTTTATCCTTGACTGTTCCAGATTACTGTGGGAGAATAGCATATGGAAATAAACAATATAGAATAGAATATGGAAATAAACAAGCTGAGTAACATTAACATGTTAATTTTAGTTCTCCAGCCTGAGGGAGAAAAGAAGATGGATATAAACAATGTAGAAATGACTTGAGGTCAGCAACCTTGAAGCACATGGCATTCCTGCTTTCCTAAGGAAAATTTGAGCATCAGGGAACATAAGCTTGAGCAAAAGCTGGCAGGATGGAATTGAAAAATAATTGTCAGAGGGTGATCATCTTTATGAATTTCTCTCAGCCTTTCAATCATCTGCCACATATTTCCACAATTCCAGCTAGAGTGGCTGTGAACATGGATTATAATACAAAGTAAATTCATGTATGGAGGATATCCCAGAAAAGATTGCAATGCAACCTATTTGAATTATTTGGGTTGAGACAAGAAAAGAATAGATGAAGTATTCTGGCTTTTCTTGGCAAATGGTTGTGAATGAGCATACTTGAGCGATCTCACCTGAGTATTCACCAAGCCGGTTTATAAGACATTCCTGCTGTAATAATACGTAATAACAGAAAAAACAACTTTTGTGCTCATTTGTTTACAATTATCTTTCATTCTTGATACACCACTTGAAGAAACCCCTCTCTGTTCACTCTCTAACCACATAATGCATAAACTAAGGATGATATAATAGCTCAATGCCTTCCCACCAAACTAATACACATCTTAGAACTTTGCAGCCATTGAAATGGTTACTCTTCTTTATTGACCATATAAGTGCAACTACTTGTTCTCCAAGCCTGATACTTCAGTTTCAGTCTCACTACTATATTTGTTGTTAGTCTGCCTTGGAGTGCTCCTTGGGCTCCACATCCAAATGCTCAATAGATACTAAGAACACTTTGTGTGTGTGTGTGTGTGTGTGTGGAAACAGGGGGTCCAAAGATTTACATAAAAGTGGATCTCTGCAGCTGATTAATAAGCTGCAGTGGTTGTGTAGTTGCCAATTGTGGATCTGAAACCTCGAAAAATGATACATGTCCAAGTCAAGCATCTTATTTTCTCAGATATGAAGTCTTGTAGCAAACAACAACATCTTCTAATCAATTTGTTCGGTTTCAAAATTTCACTCCATTTGCTCCATCTAAGGTCATGCCTTCTCATCACACTCTGTTGTATCTCTTCCTTTCATGTCTAGCTCATTTTGGGTCCAGCGACCTCCATTTCTCAATATGTAACATTTCAAACTTCTAGAGAATCAAGTAAGCAACCTCCATTGTGCACATGTTTTTCAACATTGCCTAGGTTTGACAAAATCATGCATTTGTCCTCCCTCCATGTTTCTTCATATTTCTTTTTTTTAGTATCTTGAGTGCTTTTAACAACCAAAAGTCTCTTCTTCTTCTTCTTCTTTTTTTTGGGTGTGTGCGTGTGTGGGTGTGCGTGCACACACTCGCATAGTTTCTTTTCCTTTTCTTTCTTCACAGGGAAGGTTAGATGTGGCAGAGAGGCAATTTTGGACTACATCTTAAGTGGGTAGGCTATCCCATGACACTCATACCCCTCGCTCCCCGGAACAAAGGCAGAATTTGATCTCAAGTCTCTAAGACAACCACTTATAGAATTTACCCTCCTAGTTTAATAGATAAACAGTTAATTCCAAGTTTACTAAATTCTATCTAAAAATTTAAAGATTTTCTTTTTGAGGTGATATTTTAAAATTATAAGCTAAAATCCTACTTAAGGTGTCATAGAAGCACATTTAGCACATACATTTAATTAGCTTTCCATTTATAATATGATCAAGAACTTGTATATTAATCATGAAAGTGTAGCTATTGGTAATCAACAATAATGGAGTACAATGTTGAGATTACCGTTCAACATGACATCATGAAGTATAACTACTTGGAAAGAAAAAAGTTGTTGAAAAAACATCTAAAGAAATAAGGCAGCAAAAGCTGAGAAAGTAAGGAAGATAAGATAATCAGCAACTTTTTCTGGTTCTACAAGACATTTAAGTGAATTAGGAAAGCACGCATACAGGCAACTGCAATGAATGGCATATCAAGAAATAGATTTAATCACTAATACCAAAGATCTTTCAAACAAAGAATGCCAGCATGCAATGTTATCTGTAATGTAAATATCCAAAAGATGAAAAGGTGAAATTATTCAAGTTCATAGTTCTACCTCCACCACCATTCATGGTCCTCAACAGCAAGCTGGAAATATGTCAATGCCACCGTGATAAATGCGGTAACAATGATGAGAATGATGAAAACAATAAAAAGGATGCTGTATATGGTGTAAATTTTGTGACCCCACACACTAGCAAATATGTAGTACAGCTCAATGTAGATTGCACTGAAAGGAAGAAATCCTGCCATTGCCATCTGAGGAACAGTCCCTCTGTACCATGGTAACTGAGGAATTTCTCTAGGATACTTTGTGGTGCGGCATGGAGCTTGGAATTCTGTCTTGCTGTTCTTACCAGCAATTCCACCCAACACAAGCAAAGGAGAAGTTACCAGTGTCCATATGAGAAGAATCACAAGGATAGTACCGAAAGGTAAGGCCGCAGTTGCATTGTATGCAATGGCAACAGTATTAAGGAAGCAAAATGTTAAGAACAGCGGCCCACAGAACAAGCAGCCTGTCAATAACAAATTCCTCACCTGCAATGTTAAACACAAAAATAGTAATAACTTATCCAGAAAGCTTAGCATTATTAAAGAATAATGAAGCAACCTCTTACCCAGTTGGTCCCTTCTAGTTGCAGATAGAAGGAGGTAGCTATGTAACCAGCAATACCAGAGGTTAGAGCATATATGACAACCAGAGCTGTGAAAAGAGCTCCCCTGTTGTAAGGATAGAACACTCCAACTAGTGCAAGGAGGAAGATGAACATTGCACTAATGGCAAGAAGGAAAGTATTAGATTGTACCAAAAAAGAGAGGATATATAAAAGCAAAAAAGAGGTTCTTACAGGGTTAAGAGCTGAGTTCCAGATCCAATAACAGCTGAAAACAAGGACTTGTACTTTGGAAATCGAAAGACATCCCCATGAATATACTTCCATCCAGTTTCTTCTTGGTCTTCAAGAGATTCTTCATCATGCGAGTATCTTTGCACAAAAAAAGGGTTGAACTACATCAGAATAAGTAAAGGAGCAAAATACAAAAAGGTTAAAAAAATCATCCATGGTTCTTACTTGACGAAGTCATTCTTGAGCACACGCATGAGAATTGTAGCCAGAAACCCAGTTAGAAGAAGGACTGTTACACACGAATTAATTATAGAAAACCAATGGATCTCTAGGTGTTGGGGCAGTGAAGAAGATTTTGAATATTTTTCCATTCTTTTCTCAAAAGGAATATCAGTATTTTTCCATGTCACAGAGTATGCAAACATGACATCAACTGCCTTATCCTCCGTAATATCCACAGTTAAATTTGGGTCAGTTTGGACACTTATTTCTATAACACGGTCATCATTGTAGAAAATATCGAAGTGGATGTGTTTAAATAGCAAGTATTTGTACTCGCTTGGGTCAAGATTATCCTTGTCAACCTTCCCAATGAATCCCCAAAAGGGCAAGTCATCATAGTACATCTGAAAGTAGTAGTCTTTTGCAACTGCATTTCTAAGCTTTGCGATATCTTTTTCTGACAAGGATTTTTCACAAATAGTTGTCGACTCTCTGTCTTCCCGAAAGTTCAACTCATATGGTGCATCAACCAAACGATCACCATTTAGAACCTCTCCAAGTGCTTCCTTCTTCTCAATCACGTGATCTGTAGTAATTTAAAAGAGAGTACAGAAACCAGACAAACAATGAAGAAAGAGCCTTTTAACAAGAGAAAGTTCAGCTGCATTAGCAACTTTTCAAGGTCAAATCTAAGCATTCAGCATACCTGGTGAACAAAATGGCAAATCATAGTAACGATATGTCTCACTGCAGATGCACAAAGAAATTCCTTGTCAGGTAGAAAACAGGTTAAAAAGATGATGTTAATCTCACATAAACATATTATAGAGCAAAGATCCTTCAAACTAGCTTTTGAGACAAACAACAGAATGCATACTGAAGTATGCAATAGCACTTGAGACTCTTTCATTCACTTGTAATGGGACCCTTTTAAATGGGTGATTGCATAACAATGGGATGATGATGGCAATATACTCTAGAACCAAGCCACTAACAAAAACATTAGAAGGAATGAAATTTGCAAGCGTGCAATGTCCGAAATGTCATGGCAGAAAAGTATCATATCTCGGTCAACTAGAATGACATAAGAGAAGGCATATTGGCAGTATATATGATACTTGATTCAGTTTTATAACAACAAATTAATAGTTGCAAAATTCACAGTATAAGCAATACCAACAGCAAAATATCAAAATAATGTATCAATATAAAATCAATCATGAATCAAGCATTAGCAATGTACAATTCCTAACGAATCAACAAACAAACAAGAGATCTGTTTCATATAAACAACAAATAGAAAACTAATTGACAAGGTACATATCTCAGTAATTCACGCCACAGAAATATCATATTGGGAAAAACCCTAACGCAAAAAGTCAAGAATCAAATTTACGATGATAATTAAAAAAAAAGAAAAAAACTAAAGACCTCAAAAAGGAACAGAAGGTTCAAACGTAGACAAACAATCTCATTAAACGACAACTTAAATTGCATTTAAAATTAGAGCAAACCATAGAATCAGTCATCCAGATCCTCACATTACCTTGGGTTGTGAAAAGGTCCCACCTTGTTGGCATACAGAGGGACACGATCTCCTTCCTTATACCTGTGATCCGACCCATCCGCTTTAACTCTCCAATCACAAACCAACAACAGGACCAGCAGAACTGCCCATTGTATCTTCATCTCTTTCAAATTTTGTACTTTTCCAGAAAACAAAACCAAATCCTTACCGCTCTTCTACGGATCTGAAAGAACAACAGAGTTAAGAGCCCCCATTTATCCCAACATACAATCTTTTTTCACGGAGAGCACAAAGATTACCAAAAATCTCACCTCTAAGCAGGCCCTGCTTTCAAAAGGGGCAATGACTTCAAGATCTACAGACAACGGTGGGATCTTTCCTCAAAAAAGGTTGGTTTTGATTTGAGGAACCTAGGATTTGTGGGGAGTAGTGAGACCAGACTTTGAGATCTGAGTGTTGGTAAGGGAGGCACCGAGAAATGGGATCACGGGAATGGATAGCTTGACGACCAGTTGGAAAAGCGAAAGAGGGGATTCTGGAGATTAGATAGCGGAGGAATAAGAAGATGCAAGAATGGAGGAATTAAAATAGAAACCTATTTCTTTTGTCTTGTTGCTGGTGGGAGAATATTTAGATCGGATTATATGGTACCTAGTTTTCATGTTGATCTGTCCTTTTATGCTAATCGGACGGCCAAGATATAGTCATTTTACCAGGCACTCGTGAATGATGCATATTTACAAACGAGGAAAATCGTAATTGACATGCCTCAAATTTCCCGCCTCAAGAAAAACCTATCCTATACATTAAAGCATATTTTTCCACTCTCCCTACGTACCGCTTGACATATAATGCATCAGAGTTTACTGTACACACACATCAGATACAGGAGGATTATATTTTTTTTATTTTTTTTATATATTTTGATTTTTTTTCATCGAACCATTTTCGAGTCCTCTCAAATTTTCTCTGTCTCTTTTGCAGTTCTCACAAAATTTTTTTTTTTTTTGCTTGAAACCTTTTAGATCCCTCATCGCGACCTACCATCATCATCTTTCTCCCCATTATCACCGATGTTGGCCATCCCTTCCAATCTCCATCAGATGATTTTTTTCCCACATATCTACGAAAAAGAGAAGTCGATGTCCTCTATTGTCTCCCGTCAGTCTCTGTTATCACTCTCCTCCTGATCCATACCGGCATCGGGCTCCCCCCTTCAATCTTTTGTAGGTGCTCTCCTTCCCACAGATCTCTTTTTTTTTTTTTGCTTGGAATCTTTCCAGATCCCTCACAGCAGGTGAGGCGCAGCCGTTGGAGATGCAGGGGTGGGGCACAACAGCCGACAAAGCCGTGGAGGGGTTTTTTTTTTTTTTTTTTTTCCATGGACCGCATGGGGGGAGGCACAGTCAGTAGAGACTGTGCAGTCCATAGGGAGAAAAAAAAATTCCGCCCCCTTCCTCCGCGACTTCATCGATCGTGGCTCCCCCCGCCCCTCACCTCTCCCCTCCCCTGCGGCTTTGTCGGTCGTCGCCCCCGTCCGCGGCTCCACCGATCGCACCTCGTCTACTGTGAAGTATGGGTGACATCCTAATCTCGCATGATAGCTCAATTTGTCAATTAGATGATAACATATATCCATTATTGCCGCAAGGCAAAGCTCTAGATCAAGAAGAAGTAGCTGAGGTCAACGTTTGTCTGAGAAATAGATCGATGGTCGACAATAATTCGAGAATTATCGGTTGCTCTCAAGATCTGAAATAAAAATTTGTTCACCGAAGATTCTCTAATGGAGGAATCTCCGATGGTTAAGTTAATCGAAATTTTAGGAACAGTAAGGAAGAATTAGTAAGAAGAACTTATCGGAAGATCCTTTTTATTTTCTTTTTATAGAAGGAGAAGAATATATTATTTTAATATTCAATAACATGAAGAATCATGATCCACGATGTCAGTATAGGTAGTGGTCAATTAATGATATTAACTTATGTGTCATATTTTAAAATAATCTTCAGGAGTTTCATCGTAACCGTTCTAAATTTAAGGGAGATAACATCGGTCCACGTTCTTCTTATAACAACTCAATGTCTTTGAGATTTTGAAAGTCGTCGGCTTGGACCGATCAAAGGGTTGGTAATAGTCCAATCAAGTTGTCGGCTATTAGCCGAGGATGATGTCCGAAGATAGATACCGAGGATTAGGCCGAGATGTGACCCCACAACATCCAGCAAATTGGATAATCTTGGAACATTGAAATCTTCCAACAATCAACGTGATCAATTATAGTTTGGCACGACCTATGTCTGATTCATGGAATTTGGTCATGGGAGTGAGGATTTGTGTATAGATGGAGAATTGTGCAGGTGGAAATGAACAAATTTTCCAAACCATGCATCCACCTCTTTATCTGATTTGCAAGTCAATTACATTTGGTCTTTACCAATCTACGTTTGCTCGACCATATTTTTATCATCCTGAGAGCATTAGCATGCATGTTGGCCAACTTCGGCCTGTAAGTATGGATGACCAAATATATTCATGGCTCTGCTTCATGATTCTCTCTTTATAATTATGTTCTCTGATGAGTCCAAAATAATTCAGCATAGGGACAGTCCCTAATCGGAAAATATGCGTACTTTTATGTGAGGGAGACGCTTTTCTTGATCATTGAATTAGTCACAGCTCATTCATTTGAAGATTCAAATGCAATGTTACAAAGCCATGCAAGTTGAGGTACGAGGCGAGAAGGGAGGGCGTGATGCCACGCAGCAGGACAATCAGAGGATATAGTAGATTTTATTTAAATATTTTAATTTTGATCAGTTTATCTAATTCTATTTTTAATGCACAGAGTGAAAACTAACAACCATGCCCTTTTTTTACTCATTAAAATCTGATTTATTGAATCAGTGACCTACAGAAAAAATTCCCATGCCCCTCCTCCAATCACAACCTTTGTGTGTATGTGATGTCCCATTCTTTTTTACTCAAATAGATAAGACTTGCTCATGGAAAAAGTTTTGAACTATTTGAAAGTTTTCAATTTTATTATAAACTCTAATTTAATGCAATTAAGTTATCCAACTTTTAAATTAGTTTAACTCGGATTCAGACTATGAATTCCATCTACCTACCATGAAGGAATTAGCATGTAATATCATGTGATATGCTTATGCGACATAGGGGATGACGTGCATAAGGTTTTGTTCTTCATTTTCATCCTTTGATTAGGATTTTGAATTTCAATTTTTGTGCAATTTCTGACAAGTGAATACCATCGACATCCATGAGAGTGGTGGTTTTTCCTTCGGTGAGAAGTAGTAGCATGTGGTGATTGATCATCCATTCTGATAATAAAAGTAATTTCTTTATGTTACATTAGGGTTTAACTTAGGTTTTTTTCCGTAACTCATAATCTTTTCATCCCGGATTTCTCACTTCATGAGAAAAATAACAAACAATTGATTCAACATCAAATATCGTTAGTGACTTTGAGTAGAAAGTGACCAAGAAAGCTTTTATTTTGTCCATATGTAGTTCCAAAGCTTTCTTCAGGCTTTGTTATGCAGGGAGATGTGATCTCAGGATGTTATCTCTATGTGGTCCCAACTCTCCTATTTGTTATTTCTTCCAACTCTCTCCTCTCTCTTTCTTACACTCCTGTTTGCTTTATAGTTGAAGTTCATTTTCAACCGTTGGATGGGAAGGAAGGATGGATTTAGGAAAATAAAAGCCTTTGTCGAAAGAGGATAAAAAAGATAAGAGAAGGATTGTAGGACATTTTTTTTCCATATCATTCTCTACTTCCATATAAGCATGTGACATGACAATTTCATAATAGCAGACATGAAATTTATAGCTAGGACTGGAATCGAATTAATTTAAGAGTTGGATGATGTGATTGTGGTAAATTAAAATTTAGATTGAAATTTAAAATCCCAAATAATTCAGATTTTTTTTGATAATTAAGCCTTTCTATTTGGATAAAAAGGAATTCAATATTCCGTACCAAGGTTGTGATTGGGGGAGCTCGCAAGAGCTTGGGAAATTTTTCCGGAGATCACCAATTCAATAAATTGGATTTTAATGAAGAAAAAGGGGCATGGCCTGGTTCAACCAAATATATATATTGTAACAAAGAGAGGAGGGTCTGGGGGTGCCGAAGAAATAACCAAAGGGAATAGCTATGGAGAATGAGTAATTTTTTGTATACTACATGCGGTGTAAAAAATGCATTGTTCTATCTTGTTGAGCCACGTAGCCATCACTTTTCAATGCGTATTTAATATCCATAATTTTTTTTTATTTTTAATTTTGAATGATAAAAATATCTTTTATTTTTTGAAAAAATTATGACATCCTGTGACCATATTATGACATCCTGCAATTAAATTTTGACTTCCTACATGATAGAAAATCATAATTTTATTTCAAAAGTCATAAAGAGAAAAGAATATTTTTGTCATTAAAAATTTATAAAATTTGTAAATGACAAAAATATTTCTCTCTTTTTTATGACATCGTATGGCTAAATAATGACTTACTGTTGTACAAGAAGTCATAATATAACTGCAAGATGTCATGATATTATCACAGGATGTCATAATTTTTTTTTAAAAAAAAAGATATTTTTATCATTCAAAATTTTAAATTAAAAGATAGAATTACAAGCATTAAATGCGTGTTGGGAAGCGATAGTTATGTGGATCAATAAAATAGGGCAGTGTCAAAGACTTTCTAATGGAGGATGAGGATTGCTGAGGTTGTAGATAATTATTGGGCCCATCTAGTTAGCTACAACGTTCGCTGTAGCTATCAAGTCATTCATCATATGCAAAAATTTTTGTGCACCACAGGCGATGTAGAAAATCCGATATGAAGTGCACCATCTCATCCGATTGGTCTATATAGTATCACTTTCCAATACGCATTTAATGCCTGCAGATCCTGCAGATCAATTTTTTCGTTTAAAAATTTTGTATGACGAAAATGCTCCTATCTTTTGAAAAAATTATGATATTCTATATTTATATTATAATATTCTGCATCCATAATATGGACAGGATATCATAATTTTTTCTAAATAATAGGAGCATTTTTCATCATTCAAAATTTTCAAACGAAAAAGTTGATCCATAGACATTAAATGCACGTTGAAAAGTAGTTGGACAAAAATGCTCCTCTCATATTTTGATATCTTAGGTCATATTATGACATTCTAGGCTATATTATACCATAGGATGTCATAATTTTTTCTAAAACGTAGAAGTATTTTCGTCATATAAAATTTTTAAATAAAAAAATCGATCTGCAGGCATTAAATGCATATTGAAAAGTATTAACTACGTGGATCAATCGGACGATGCAATGCACTCCACGTTGGATTTTCTACACCGCCTGTGGTTAGGAGTGCAAATGGATCGGGTCGGACTGGGTCATGAGTGACTCCGATCCAACCCAGTCTCTTGATTGGGTCTTAATATTAGATCCAGACCCAATCCAATTGAAAATCAGATCAGATCAGATTGAATCCATAATCAAAAAGTCTATCCCATTAGATCATTTGGATCGAGTCGGGTCCATGTATAATCTGGTCCCAATCTAAAAATTTTGAATCCGGTTCGGACTCAAATTCTGATCGGATCTTATTTGTATGATAAACCAACATATGCGAAGTTTATAGCAAAAAAAAAATAAACATTACTTTATCTTGACTATTAATTTATAAGCAATTTTTCAAAATTTTCCGATCAAATTGAGTAAAATTGTATGAAAAATAATAATACTATAAATGCATTTAAAATTTTAATCAACTTTATTTATTTTATAGTTTACATGTTAGATTTAATACTGAATTTGAATTGGATCGGATTGTGTCCGAATTCAGTAAATTTAAATTTAATTTAAAATATTGAATGGACCTAATTTTAGAATCTGATCTGACCCATAAATCTTTTAAAATAAATTAGATCTAAATAGATTGAGCTAGATCGGGTTGGATCCGGTCACGAGCCGATCCGGCCCATTTGCAGCCTTACCCGCGGTGCACAGAGAATTTCTCTTCGTTAGATGGACGGCTTTCTTCACCCGGTGATGCATTTGTGCCGCGTTGACGGCAGAACCCGCGTTCAAGTTCGAAACTAACCGCCGTTTCCTCTCGTCTTGCAATCTCTCAGAAGTGATGATGGAGAGCCGAAACTGGGAGGACCTCCCCAATCTCGCCCTCTTCTCCGTCCTCCTCTCCCTCCCTTCCCTCCCTGACCTCTTCTCCTTCGCCGGCGTCTGCCGCGCCTGGCGCTCGTTCCTCCGTTCCGTCGCCCCCGAAATCTACCTCTCTTGCCGCCCCCCTCTCCTCCTCTTCACGCCATATTCCCAATCACACCGCCGCCTTTTCCAACTCTCCCCCCACACCACCGCCTCCGCCTTCCGCCTCCACGCCCTCGAACACCCTTCCATCTCCTTCAAATCCCTTCTCCCCGATGAAACCCTCGCCACCCCCTGCCTCGGCTACTCTCACGGCCACCTCCTCCTCCTCCGCCGCCGTGAGGTCCTGCTCGCCGACGTCCTCACCGGCGCTGAGATCCACCCCCCGACTCTCCCCCCGACCGCTATACCTACTACTACGCCGCCCTCACGGCCCCGCCTTCCTCCCCCGACTGCCGCATCCTCCTTTTCTACTCCCGATACGCTCTCTTGTGCTGCCGACTCGGCGATCCCTATCCCGGGTGGGCCAAGCTCCGCCTGCAACCGTTCGTGTCATACCTCGCCCAGGTCCTCAGCTTCAAAGGCCGGATCTTTGCTGTAGATCACGGAGCAAAGCTTCTTGCTTTTGATTTCGATCCCGATTTCAGTGTGGAGATGTTGAAAGTGGGAGGACTTCGGCTGCCACCGGCTAAAGACGGTTGGGAGTTTCGTCCTCGGCTGGTGGAGTGCGGTGGAGAGCTGCTATTAGTCCTCATGCGGACCACAAGGATGGATGTGTATAGATTGGACTTTGGGAGGATGGTCTGGGTAGAAGTCGAGAATCTGGGGGACTTCTCTTTGTTCATCGACTTCGGGGGGAAATGCCCTGTGTCGTGTGCTAATCCAGGCAGCTGGGGAGGGAGGAGTAACTGCATCTATTTGGCAGGTCCCGATTGCGTATGCTGGAAGCGGTATTCTTTAGATGGCAAGACTTGGAGAGGGTACTATCCGGATGGTAAGCCGATTCACTCTGGCTCCTTTACACATTTGATTGATACCCAACCTCAGCCGCATTGGCCTTCGCCTATCTGGGTGTATCCAGGTCTGTTTTTTGGACTCTGATGGCATGCCAAAGCATTGGTTTGCTTGAAAGAAGATCTTCTGTAGCACCCTTGCAGTTATTTCTGAATATCTATAGGTTGTTATTTTAATTGAATTGAGCATAAAGACTTCTGATTGTTCATCTTCTGGCAATCTGTAGCATGGAACTTGTATAGGTTTAGGATATTACAGCTGATGTTTTTGTTGATCTTTGAACTACCAGCAAGTCCTTCGTTTAAACAATCAAAATGCAGTTATAGTAGAAGGAAAGAAGTTTATAATGTTGCATTTGGATACAAAATTTTTGGGAAATTGTGGGATGTGCTATTCCTTTTTGTGGTACTTGCCATGAGTGCTAAGCATGAAGGACATCTGCAGTTTACTAGTCTATGATCGGATGCCAATGTTGTTGTTATTTGAAAAATACACTTGGGCATGAATGCATTTTATTGTGGCATTAAGCAATTCGCTGATAATCTAAACTACTAAAATTCCTTTACTTCCTACACTTTTCCCACTGTGTGTGTGTGTGTGTGTGTGAGAGAGAGAGAGAGAGAGAGAGAGAGAGAGAGAAGCAAAGACACTGCAGAATGCTTATTGGAATGTTTTCATATTAATTCAACTGAAACTGAGCCCCTTTTTCTTAAGAGAAATTATTTTGGTGGAGATGAGTATAAGATAGGCCATATTTGGTTTGCACAATAAAAGACTGAAATGCTTAGGCTAGGATGTTATGGTTTAGTTGGAATTTGGAACTCTGGACCATCATCTGGATAGGATATACAGAATGAATATAAAACTCTTATGACGTTGTTCAGTGATCATTTATCATATGCGTTCATGACCTTGATATCCCTCTCTCTCTCTCTCTCTCTATCCCTTCCCCCTTCTCCCTCCCTCCCTCCCTCCCCCTCTCTCACGTGCGAACATAGTCATTAAAGTACCATCTTATGCTTTAACATGCTTAATTTCATCATCCTCTTAAAATTCTTGACAAAGAAATTGTTAATATTGCCTCTTGCTCGCATGTTCAAATAGCAGACCCTGTGTAGAAGATGTTGTGGAAAATCAAGGAATAAGATTCTTCCATAACTCTTGTTATTTGGAGATGTCTTGATAAGGTAGTTCCTGCTAAAACTGAAATTCACAAGATTCCCTGCTTTTGATTCCACTTGTCCAATGTGCTTCCAAGTATTAGAAGCATATGAGCATCTATACTTTGAGTGTGATTTTGCTTGAACAGTTTGATTCTCCTGTCCTCTCACTATTCACACTCAAGGATCATCCAGGACATTTAAAAATTGGTGTCCTACTCCTATAGTTAGATTCACCTTGTCTTAAGGATAAGATTGATTGCTCTCTATTAATATCTGTTGCTCCTATTTTATGGCATATTTGGAAGGCTAGAATCTTGAAGGTCTTTGAGGATGTCAACCTCTTCTGACTTCATATTGTGAATAATTGCTAAAATTGAAAGTCAGCAACTATCATGTCTACAGCCAAGATCTATGCTCCATATAAGTTCAAGAGCATGCTCATCTGTTAGTCTCAGCTCAAATGATCTTTGTAATGCCCCTCCTTTTGGTTAAGGCTAATGTTGATGCCACTTCTAATGTGTGGGCTCTACTATTGGGGCGATAGTAAGTGATTGCAATGGGAACCACATTATTGGTCAAGCAACCCATTATCCTCCATGCTTCATTGAGGAAGCAGAAGCTTAAGCTTTCAAAAATGGTCTTTCGTTATTGAAACATATAAATTTCTCTAGACTATAGTAGAAGGAGATTCATTGTCCATTGTTCAGCTGCTGTTAGAGGCCTGTATAGAGTCTCCTTGGCATTTAAGGCAAATACTTGCCAATTGCATGTCTCCTCTAAGAATTGCGTCCAGGTCAAGTATCTTATTTTCCTTGTACCCCAAATATGTGTGCTTTTTCGCTAGCCCAACATGTTGTCAATTTATATTGTAACTCTACCTTGTCTTCTCCCTCTCGACCATGCTAATTTGCCATTATTCAAAAGGGGAAGGATCTAGCAGATTGTGTGATGCAGACTGTTGAATGAAATCACCTAAGGGGTCCCCCTCCCCCTCCAAAAAAAAAAAAAAAAGGGTCTCTGACTGCACTAGTAATTCGACCCAACAAACTAGCCAAGCTAATCAGTGTGGACATATCTATAGTCCCTCACCCCTTAGCCAATATGCGAGGGGTTAGAATCTTTGGTACTAACACAATTCCTTATAAGTTATAAAAGTAAAGCATAAATCTAGCTAGGAATCTCTATGACAATTCAACTTCATGGGATTTGGATGAAATAATCTCTTATGTTAACACAATTCCTTCGGAGTTAGAAAAGTAAAGAGTCAGTCTGGCTAGGAATCTCTATGACAATTCAACCTTATAAGATGTGGATGAAATAATCTCTTAGTCTTATTCCTAGTTTAATTAATAATTCAAATTACTAAATCAAAACTTGACCAGTCCTGTGATCTCGATTGGTTGTTATAGCTTGTTGATGTGATTATGAGGAAGAAGACCTAACATTTCTAGTACCACCTTGTATGCTATAATGTTTTGACGGTGCCGCAACCCCTAAATACCCACTTGTACTTTTCTGCTTGAAGCTTGCTTTTCTAACTAACTGGGAGAATTATGGTGGTCAAAGTACCAACTTGAGACTAGGTGGGTTCCTCTGTGAGCATTCAAAATTTTAGTGGCTGGTGTTTGTTGCACTTGATCTGATGAAGGATTTTCTTTTCTTGATTTCTTGTTGGTACAAAAGGTGCTAGTGGAATGCCCACTTGCTGCTGGTTCATGGAGAACTATATCCATAACACGTTGAATGTGGAGGAGAAGTCGTCTTGGCATTTTTGTCCAACTTAGGATAGAGATTATGCGTACTTCTATATGGGTATTCAGTCTTCTATAGGTTGATCTGTATTGAAATGCAGAACTTCGAAAGTGCTCTGTTTTATCAGAATTATGGAGTGAGTTGCCCTATATTGTCCATCAAGTTACCAGATGGGGAGATAGACAGAGCTGCATTTATTTGGGCAGAGCTGGATGTTATATTTGGTGCGAGCTTCCTTTTAATATTAACAGTTCCAATTTTCCCTTTACCTAAACAAACCATACCAATTAAGAATCAACTCCCTTGTTTTCCCACACAGTGATGAGTCAGGTTCAGTGATTGTATTCCTTTTGTTTTAACATAAATTACAATGAGTTTTTAGAATAATAATAATACTGGCTTTGTTGTACAAGAAGATTCAGTGCAAGTAGAACAGGAACGCGCCGTGTGTACGCATGTTGACTGTCAAGAAAGTAAACACATCATGGCATATTGAATAGCGATCGGTGTATAAATTGATGGTCATGCTCCTCTGCTGAAACCAAATTAATTCATTGATGAAGTTGCTGAAGAGAAGTTGATTCTGAAGGGAGGGCTCAAGATATTTTTGCTTGCCAACATTCATTTCCTGGTGGTCTTTTTCGAAAACATGTTGATGCCCTCTTGATTTATTAGAATGAACGTTATGAACTGCTGGTATATCTGTATCAAAGAAACATGATGAATGCTTTAGCAAGTTGAGAGGAAGTCTTCTTAGTGATTCAAGTAGGAGGGTTCTTATTTCAGCAGTGCGGCTTCTCATGTTATCTACTTGGTTGCTGAAGCTGCTTATCTTACAGTTTGCCAAGAGATGTAAACTGGGACTACAGTCGTGAAAACTTTGGAAGATTTGAGGATGTTGATGAAAAAGATACAATTGATTACAGGTGATATCTACAAAATTTATAGTAGAAGCATGTGGAAGAGGATTCCGATCTTAATGAGATGTCCTGTGGGATATCGAGACAGGATACCATCCTATATATCGGGACAGGACTGTCCCACTAGCGTTTCAATCAGAATACCTGAGGACATTCTCTGTCCCAAATATCAAGATGGGATGGGATGACGGTGCGTCCTATTTTATAGAAAAATCGGGATGGCTTATGTGGAACATGGTGTTACCATGCAAAGATATGTGTTGGAGGCAGGTGGAAGAGAGGACTCATACAGGAGATGAATAAAATGAATAAAATATAGCATGCCAATTCTTTTTCTGGGCTGTGATAGAGCACTGTAGAGCATCGCAGATGATGCACAACTGTAGTATGTGATGACTGTGGCAGTACACTATGATGATTAGGAAATGGACTTGCTTGGTGAGGGTGGAAGAAAGCAATGATCGGTGAATGGTGTTGTCAACTATTCATAACTTTGTTCCAAAGTTATCTATATGGCTGAGTTAGTTTCGGCTGGATTCAATTTCAGAATAAAAATCTGAATTGGCTGGGTTAAATGGAATAAGTTGGTGTGGAAAGAAAGTTTAGATATTGAATTATTCATGAATTAAATAGGAGAAATAGGTTAGAAGGATAAAAGTAAAGCATGCACTGTATATCAATTGTTAAAATTATTTGTTCTTAGAAAAAAAATAGTGAGATGAATGTTTGGCTAGGAAAAGAAAAAGTGCATTAAGTCTTTCGTTCCTCCTTGCTCCCTAACCAAAGGCAGTCCTAGGAAAGAATAGCTCCTTGCCTCCTTGAAGGAAAATTTGCACGGCGGCTTCTGGAATCTTCACAAACTCTTATTTTTAGTACCAGAAAAGGAAAAAAGGAAGCTTTTCAGAAGATGTTTTGCGAATGTTTTCTAATGACCAGCACTTTGGCAAACTTTGAATCAATCTACCATGTTCAGATGATCTTATCGAACATTACTATATGTTGCTTAAGTCAATTAAAGATGCATTTCGTTCGTGATTAGAATTAGAATCAAAATCTGAATGATCACGTCCTTCGGTATATTTTGCTTGTGATCGGAATTAGAATTGAAATAATATTTGAATATTAAAAGAGAGTAGAAATTTAATTGTGGGGGATTGGATCATTTTCATTTTCTTTGAAATTGGAATGAGAATGACATTCTCTCCGGATTGTTGAAATAGAAGTCATTCATTACCATTTTCATCGTGGAGACCAATTTTTTTCAACCAAATATATCTTAAAATATTAAAAATCTTAACCTATAAATTCAAGGACAAATAATGTAGAATTCAAAAATACGTTCTTTTTTCTTGTTTGTTAAGTAGATAGTGGTTCCATTGGTGCTGTCAAAAAATTTGGACCTTTTTTCATGTTCGGTACAAGCCTTTACATGTCATGGTAATAAGCAATTATATTCATGTTCCAAATACATCGAAGTGATGCATCCCACTTACGTAGAATGGTTTTTCCTACCATTCTTATTCAGCTTTTCTGTTTTCCTTCTGTTTTCCTCTCTCTTTTGAGACCTGCCTTACCCTAACTGTACCGAAAGAACACTTCATCGTTTTTGTTTCTGTCGACACGTCTGCTGATTAATCCGGTAGCGTCGACCAAATGAGAGTTGCATATATTTTATTTAAACTCAAACTTGTAGCTCCGTTATATCTTTCCAAAGATTTCTGTTCATTTATCTAATACTGTCCAGCAAAATGGAAAAGAAGAATGGGAAAATAAAATTGCAACCAAAATGGAACTTACCCTTCTCTTCCGCATCTATTCTACCATATCCTATTAACTTCTCTGATATAATGTATCTTACCAAAAAAAAAAAAATCTTTTCTGATTAAATGTAATCATGCATAAACATATTGATGCTTTTACATCTTATGTGTTTATTTACCCTGTTTTCTTCCTATTCCACCACCTTTTTCTTTTTTGTCAGCATGATCACAGACCAAAGTTCAAATCAGTTCTTTAATTTTTATTAGAAAATAAAACAATACATGTATTCCACGCATTTTGGACTCGTTTGTTCACAGAAAAATTTTTCCTATATTAATTTTTTTTCTAAAAAATTAATATGTGACTATATGATATCTAAAAAAAATGATGTTTGTATATTTGATTGATTATAAAAAAATTGATACACCCTACAATGATTTATATTTAATTAAATATACATTTTTCTGTTGACCGCATCTTTCTCCCTCTTTTTGGCGAAACAAACAGTCTCCTTGGCAAACTAACCATCTAACAGATGCCTGGGATCATGGGTGACACATTGATCCTTTGATTAAAGGACCTTTTTCTGAAGCATATGTTCTCCAGGAACTGGTTCTTAAACGCGTGAAGTGGAAGTAATCGTTACATCTCGGCTCCGCGTAATGGAACAAATTTAATATATTCTCAGAAAGCCAGCAAAATGGAGCTGTGCTGCCGATTATCATGATGTAAGATGCTAATAGTTATCCATGCCCCCATTTAGACTATTATTTAATCATCATATTGTCACTAAACACGCCGCAGTCATCGCCGAGATATCTTCTAACTCGCTCTCCTTGGGATCCCATGTGCGATCCACCGGAACAGGTAGCGCCAAAATCGCGGAAGTGGAACGGCGGAGAATCGTAAAGAAGTGAAGACAATCGTAATTTCTTCGACTATTAATGGCAATTGCATCTACGTAGGTTCACGTGGGTTCCACCATGAAACTAGGTGTAGGTCAATGATTAGTAGCCTCTCGGTGGCTCCTAGTTATAAATCATCGTAATAAATGGAAACTGAAACCCGAAACTCGCCGATGTTCGCTTTTTAGTTCTATGATTTCCACGTGGCTCGATCAGGGGACGTCATTCTACTGGCAGATACGAAAATGGCCATCGATCAGTTTCTTCTTCTGATGAATGGTGTTTGTGTAATTGTAGTACTTGAATGAGGGTGTAACCGAAAATCGACGCGGGACGCCAATCCGGATAAGGCGAGGAAAGCATGATCGGACTCCTTTTTCCGTTTTTTATGCCCCAGGTGCGCTTTATCCTCTTCGTGGGATCAGTGTACATGAAAGAGAACCATCTACGTGGCTCATTTTTATTGGCTTCTAATGCAAACTCTCTCGCTGAAGCGCGAAAAGGACATAACGTGGCAGCTCCTGTAGGTCGACAGTATAGTTTCGGCGGAGCAGCAGAAACTGTTCCGCGGTGTTCCTCTCCCTCCTTTTCTTCGAGATCCGGTCACCGCTGTTATACTCAGCCAACATTACTCCGCCGAGAGGAGCAGCACTCCCGCTGTCCCCGGCAGGAAAGCAACTCCTTTCCCCTTCCCACTCTCTTTTTTTATTTTTGGCAACTCCCTTCCCACTTTCTTTATAAAAGAGCTGTAGAAGCAGTATACCAGATTCCTCTCGCCCTCCACAAACTCCCATTTTGTTCTCCTTCCGCTCTCTCTCTCTTTATCTGAGTCCCAAATTCACGCGCTTCTCTCCAAAAACCCCTCTTTTGGCGTGTTTTCGCTTCTTTTTGTCCCTCTTAATCTTGTTGTTGTGGGATTTTGTGGAGTATAATGGCCACTTTGGAGGATTTGGGGGTGTCGGCGTTCATCAACATAGTAAGCGCCATCGCCTTCCTGTTGCTCTTCGCAGTGATGAGGATTCAGCCCATAAACGACCGCGTCTACTTCCCCAAGTGGTACACAAGCGGCGGGAGGACGAGCCCGCGGCGGGGGAGTGGCGGCCGCGGGGTGGGGAGGTTCGTCAACCTGAACCTCTGGACCTACCTAACTTTCCTCAACTGGATGCCCGGGGCGCTGAGAATGAGCCAGGCCGAGATCATCCAGCACGCCGGTCTGGACTCCGCCGTCTACCTCCGGATCTACATTCTTGGGTACGTTCAAGAATTCTTTTTCTTTCTTTCTTTTCTTGGAAAAAAACTTTGGTGTTGGTGGAGTACGGTTTCTTGGACCTGGTAAAGTTTTGGTTTCTTGGATATTTAACTTCTCTTGGAAAAAATGTTGGTATTGGTGGAGCTCTGTTTCTTGGATTTGTTAAAGTTTTGATTTCTTGGGTATTTAACTTCATTTATACTCTTAGAGGTGGATGATATTTCGTTGGTTTTGGAAGAAAATAATCTTTGTCTAATTTGTTCTTCTCTATCGAGAATTCTTGACAGAGCTGTCTTTTCAAATTACTCGAAGTTTTTTTTTTTTAATGAAAAAAAATGTGACTTAATTATATTCTTAAAAGCCACATCATTGGGTTCCGGAGGGGGGAGGGGGGACGGGGGGAAGAAGACATCTTTGCATGAGGTCTGCTTGTCGGGTCTTCTTGCCTTTGGGCTGGGGTTTTCACGATAAGCGAAGCCCATCTTTTAGCTTGTTTCTTTCTCATTTTTTTCTAGTTGATATTGTTGATAAATGAAAAGGACAAAGAAGATTGTCTGGGCTTTTAAACCCAACTATTATACTGTTACGTTTTTGAGTGGCTGTGTATATGGTGATCACAAGTGACTATTTAATTGGCGTCACAAACCTCTTAGTTTTTGATATGTAAAAACATTTATTTGATTTTTTTCATATAATCTGACTTCATGTGATGCCACATTCTTGGTCTTATTATCTGGGGTAGTCGTGTCTGTTGATGCTGTGTACTTTACAGTTTATTTCGGAGCTCGGATTTTTTTTGGTTTAAAAAGATCGTGGATTTATATATCCATTGGTTCAGCATTTAAGAGTTTAGCATATCACTACAGCGACTGGAAAATAAGACAAATATTAGGTGGGTTGTTCATATTATTACCTTCTTACATCTTCTTTGCATTAATACAAGCACATGACATTTAAAAAGCGAAATGCCTTAAGAATTTTTTTTAGGTGATTCATTAAGCTGGCTCAAAATAAGCACTCACTCGTTACCTAATTTCAGAATTAACATTGGCTATGTAATGCTTTTAACATATTACAATGATACCATTTGTGTTGTTTCCAAGATTCAATTACTTGCTTTTCTTTTTCTGAGATCGTGGTAGGATGTTCTTGATTGTCAAATTGAGGCCAGTGAAGGAAGGTATCACATAGCAAGCTTTCAAGTTTTTTGCATGCTAAAATTTGGATTAAATAAATAATTCTTGACTCCTCATATTGTAATTCGGTTGTCAGTACAATGCTACCTTTTATACGACAGTTTGCTGTGATAGAAGCCATCCATTTTGATACTGCCAATCAGAACCTTTCAGAATATCTATTTGCTGACGTCAGAGGATGTCCAGATTTTCTAGGAACATGGATGAACGAACTGTTGGTAGCCTTTCATTGATTCCTTGTGAAATTTTATAGACCATAAGATCTTTTACTAGTCATGTTCTACTACCACAATTTTTTTTCAGTTCTTAGATTATCCACTTAAATAGTTTACTGCAATCATTTTTATCTAATTACACTTGTAATGGAAGTAGTTGATTGGGTCTCTAAATTCTTTCTTTTCCTCCTTTGACAGCTTAAAGATTTTTGTGCCGATGACAATCCTTGCATTAGCATTTCTTATTCCAGTCAATGTTTCTGGTGGAACATTATTCAACCTCAGGAAAGAAATAGTTTCCAGTGATATTGATAAACTTTCTATTTCAAATGTCAGTCCTGGATCGCAGAGGTAATTAGAGATATCTCTCATGGTGATTATATTTCCTTCATCATAGCAACTGCTTATAGCTTTACTTCTGTAAACTAGAGCTGTTTCTTTGGTGCTTGTTTCTTGTGGTATTTAAGCATCTATCTGGACATGGAAAGATAGAAGACTCCATGATAAATGCAAATGACCAAAACCAGTTCCCATGAGTTAAAACTAACAAGATATTTTGTTCTTCCAACAAATCTCTCTCTCTCTCTCTCTCTCTCTCTCTCTCTCACACACACACACACACACACACACACACATGCATCCACAATTATGTAACATAGGGTCTATCTCTTGGCATACTTCTACATCTGTGTTTTATGAGACTAGAATCAAGATAAATATTAAATTGGAGTTTTGGACAAGGTCCTGACAACCAACCGGACGTTGCTAGCCAGTTGGTGACTCTCTTTTCAGCTTTTGCACTAGAGAGAGGTATCAGTAGGATCCTAGCAGGAAACACTCTCACCTTTCCTCTAAGGGGGAAAAAGGAATTTTCTAATGCTGAAAGTTTTAGAATTCCTGGATCCAAAGCAAAATACATGGAGTGCACTTGAGTAGGAATATGGGAATTGGGAAGTGTTATGGATGTACACAAAATTAAGTGCTCACACATACATACATACATAAACATATGTAGCATTCTTTTATTTCCTTAGATTGTTTGATTTTGATATTTCAAAAAATAAAAAAGTTATACCAGACAATTAGCTGATAAATTGTTGTTTTCTCTTGGAAACTTGAAATTTTGTTTATGTTATAAGTACACGTAACAATGTTCATTATGTATATGAAATGTGTATGCAGGGGGGGTTTCCAGCATTTTTACTAGAAGATAAAGTGATGGTAAACCAATTGGAATGGCATAGATGTGTGCAGTACAGGCTGGAGGCAGCTCAGCTGCGGAGGGCAGTTTAGATTTTGGTTAGGGACTGGAATTAGGAGTCATGGAGTTAGGCAGATCTAAATGATTGTGAGAAATTTGAGGAAGCTCTGAACAATGTGTTTGCATGTGCGTGCGTGTGTGTGTGTGTGTGTGTGTGTGTGAGAGAGAGAGAGAGAGAGAGAGAGAGAGAGAGAGAGGATCAGGTTTTATGAAATTAATCAATAGATGGGATACAGGTTGCTCAATATTATAATGGATAATATTTATATGACTCCTTTCTTGTCATGTTTTTTCTGTATAAGATTCTGCTAACATTCTAAATTATTCTATATATAGTGTAGGTTTTTTGTATTCCTTTCTCAACATCTCATATTATTAGTGTATTGGATTTCATCTTACTGTGGTTATTTGTGTTTGACTCTAGGTTCTGGGTTCACCTTCTAATGGAATATTTGTTTACAGCATGGACTTGTTACGTCCTCTACAAGGAATATGATAATGTGGCATTTATGAGATTACATTTCCTGGCCTCACAACATCGTCGTGTTGATCAGTTCACCGTAAGTACTTTCTGGCAGTAAAAGCTTTTTCAGATAATAAAGTTGTGCATCCAAGTTCTCTTTTCCTCTATAACCAGTTAGGGAGAGTAAAGTCACTAAGCAAAAAGAAGAAAAGCACAAGCCAGTAAGAGGTAACCTATTAAATGGGTAACTTGACAGACAGAAAAAGAGAATGAAGTCATCTCAGTGTTATTGACAAAGTTTTCTTGCAATTATTTACCCTAAGAACCCCTTTGGCTTGGATGTTCATGTGCTTTCTGGTAGTGTTGCACACTTCAGTTATATTGTGTTTTATCTTTTTCTTTCAAGTAAAAATCTTTTATCTTCCACCAGTATGCATTTATCACATAAGGGGACATGACTATCAACAATTTGCAAATGTTTTCAAGCCTTGGATATGTATAAAACTAAAAGACCTAGACCAGCTGTAAATGAATTTGGTGTTGTGGTTTAATTAACTACCTGACAAAAAAAAAAATAGTGTTTCTTGCTGCCTTTATTTGAGATCTGATTTGCAGAAAATGATTTATGAAGAAACATCATGTGCTTTTTTTAAATATTACTATGAGATGTTACAAAATAAAACTATACATGCATGAATAAATTATAGATATAGGAAAGACACTGTAAAGCTGTCACGCATCTATTCATGTTGATACAAAATAGTGTGCTGAAAATTGGGTGATGGTAAATAGATTGGTCAGCTGTTCTGCAGAGAATGAATAACTTTCTCATTTAAAGTGAACTTCCATGATGAATAATTGTATATTTTATATTGAAAGTGAGCATTTTAGTTATCAAGAACTGTAAGATAACTGCTTCCAGGTCCATTCTATCTTATCCTCAAGACTATACAGATTGACTTGTACTATGGGAGTTTTTAAGTGAACAAAGTGGGTGGATTTATGTGAGTTTGTGGAGACAGCATTTTAGTTATCAAGAACTGTAAGATAACTGCTTCCAGGTCCATTCTATCTTATCCTCAAGACTATACAGATTGACTTGTACTATGGGAGTTTTTAAGTGAACAAAGTGGGAGGATTTATGTGAGTTTGTGGAGACTTTATCATGCTAGAGCAATTTCTATCCTTGTAAAGTTGAATCTGCACACTATTGGAAGTTAAAAATGTCAAAATACTTATTTATATTGAGTGACTCCTAGCCATGTTGCATGATGTATGCATTTAATAGCCTAAGTAAACAACACGGAGGTCTCATGATAATTCCATAATATAGCTTTTGAAAACTTACCAATACAAGAAGCTTCATTTTCCATTAACAATTCAAAATTGACTAAATTACAAAACTGAACCTCTGTAGAGCCCTAAGCAAGGCTAAAACATTAAAAATGACCATATTTAGACTTTAATTTATGATCATTGAGGAGTGCATGTCTGTTTGTAGTCTAATATTTATATTTGATAAGTTCATTATTATATCGATAGTTTGTGTCTTGTAACAAAAGTCCAGAACTGACTTCTCATTCAATGTTGCTATTATTCTTCCAGGTGGTGGTCAGAAATGTACCACATGTTTCTGGGCACTCAATATCAGAAAGTGTGGAACAATTCTTTCAAAGAAACCATCCTGACCACTATCTGGGTCACCAGGTAAAAGATTTTCTTTTGTTATTTTTACCCTTTTTTTCTGTGTATAATGCCCAGTAACAGATTTTCTTGCTACTAATTTATAATCTGGATGGCAGTTTTTTCCCATGATACGGCTTAATTTGTTTTGCCCTTCATACCATATTATAAGACTATGGGCAATCCTGTCCTTATACCTATTTGCTTCTCCTTTATTGTGGTTTCTTAAGCCTGAGTCTTACTTCAAATCCTATTTTCATAAGTTCAAATTTACCAATCTTATTTTCAGGCTGTCTACAATGCAAACAAATTTGCTAAACTTGTGAGACAGAAGGAAAGGCTTCAAAACTGGTTGGACTACAACATGCTCAAATTTGAAAGGCATCCTGGCAAAAGGCCAACTAGGAAGGTACTCCAACAATTGGGCAAAAATTGTTTTCATAATTGCATTACATACAGTGATATTGATATATACTATATGCAGAGACAGTGGACTTTATACTTGACAACTTGCTGTTCTTTTTATATTTCAGAAAGGGTTTCTTGGCCTTTGTGGTGAAAGGGTGGATTCAATTGACTATTACAGAGAAAAGATCAGTGAGCTTGACAAAAAGGTAAGACAATTATACTCTTAGTTATAAATTCCTATATTACATGGATGTGTGCCTTCTTTATGGTGTATTTCATCTAAAGTTGATGGGGTCCTGTTACTTTCATAAGGTAGCAGATCACCACAACTCCTTGTCCATTGGTTTCATAGCTTTAAGAAAGCTTGCAATTTCTTAGCTTGTGTGCATGCATATAAATCCTGTATTTGTTTAGTGCTTCCACAGGATGCAGAATATGTAATTCTCGTATATCATATCGCAGATAGCATCTGAGCGTCAGAGAGTTCTTAAAGATCCAAAGGCTGTCATGCCAGTAGCTTTTGTTACATTTGATTCGAGATGGGGTGCTGCTGTGTGCGCACAAACACAACAAAGCAGGAATCCCACACGGTGGTTAACTGACTGGGCACCTGAACCACGTGATGTATATTGGCGGAATCTGGCTATACCATTTGTTTCTCTCAGCATCAGAAGGCTTATAATATCAATATTAGTGTTTGCACTGGTGTTCTTTTACATGATACCCATTGCATTTGTGCAATCACTTGCAAATCTTGAGGGCCTTGAAAAAGTTGCTCCGTTTCTCAGGCGGGTGATAGAAATGTAAGTATCTGTCGATGTCACCCAGTGAAATGTACTATGCATTTGTAAGATTTTGGTTTGGTATAGGCTGGATCATGAATCAGAATTCTGCACAGCACAGTTGATTGGGCATTCTACATACTGTGCCAATGACTTAATGGCATGCAGCATGTTTCCATGCCAGTTTATGTCAAGCACTAGCATGGCAGGTACCTAGCCAGTGCTATGTTGGTACAACACTAGCTTGTAACACCTCAACTCCATTGATTATTTATCATAATAGATTTGTCAAATTAACTAGTTGGAGAATGATGATTTTAATTATCTAGCACATGTGGTTAATGGGGCATCTTTAGCACCTCTGCAACAAGGATCATTATGCAGATACTTTCTCTGTTCTTGTGATCCTAGTTTTTGAAACAATGACCTTAGTTCGATTTGCTTCATTTGAATTCAGTTTAATTGACAAAAAACATAAATTTTGACCTAATCAATAATAATTCTTATTACTGTACGATTCTGAGAAGCGATGCACTTCAAAGATAATATCAGTTGTGATATATTATGGGCCCTTTGTTGACTAAGACTTATTTACTAATATTTTGTAATATAATCTTAACTTGGTTAATAACTATAAACTGTTAGATCAACTAATGGTTTTTTTCTAACAATTTTCTTTAAGCATAGTGTCACCTCCATACATTTAGTGCATGCCTTTGTCTATCTAAGCATGATATTTGGAGTTTGTACATTAAATTTAGTACATTACTTCTTATTTTAAAGAAAAAATATCAATTTGATGTATATGTGTACATGTTTCTCTTTATGTATATATAGATTGCATGCTAAATGTTAATCTTTGGTGAAGGACTTGACGATTTAAAATCAACGGTGGATCTTCTAAATTAGAAAGATTCACACCACTGATATTTAAATGAAATGCCCTGTATTTCACCATCCTAGCACAACTGTTGCCATCCATATGATGCATAATTTAGACATCTTTGAAAGATATAATTTTCTTTTTGAGGCTTTTTTATAGGTGCAAATTGAAGTCAGCAATGGGGATATTGATTAGGATGGCCCATTATGGATTTTGAATTTCTTAAACCGTATACCATATGTTCAAAAAGTATGTCTATCTATAACAAAGCATAAAATATATCTGTCGAGGGCATTTGTGTCAGTATCCTTTTTGCAAACTTGCAGCCCAGTTGGCTGGCTAAAATTCATTAACCTTCATATGCTATATGGTTTCAATGAAATTACATTATTACAACTTCTATCATAATTATTTGACTTAAATTGTCTCAGCGATCATATTCTTTATAAAGTCAACTGATGTCCTTTTAACATATCCTGGGCAGAAAGGTGATAAAGTCCTTCTTACAAGGATTTCTTCCTGGGTTAGCTTTAAAGATCTTCTTATATATTCTTCCAACAGTTCTGATGATTATGTCAAAAGTGGAAGGCTACTTGTCAATATCATCACTTGAAAGAAGGGCAGCAGCTAAATATTATTACTTTATGCTGGTGAACGTATTCTTGGGGAGCATAGTGACTGGAACAGCATTTGAACAACTCTATTCTTTTCTTCATCAATCACCTACCCAGTAATTCCCTTGATCCCTTGTTTTATGGTCATCCATCATTTACCCACATTAATTCCTGATCCTTTTGCTGTCAGCTTTACATTTGCTTATTGTAACTGAAGTTTCAATGTTAAATGATGCTAATCCACTATATAGGCTATATCTGCTATTTACTGTTGAAACCGTGATCACCATTTCTTTGAGAATTTTTATCAACTTTCATTTTTCATTTTTCTTTTCCTTAGCATTTCTGTCTATTAGGACGTGCATTATTTTAATTTGCACAGAGATTTCATCATATGTTTGTGAATATTTGCTCGTGTAATTCGTACTGGAAGAAGTAAGTTGAAAAGAATGTCAGTTCTGTTGTTTAGGCTGGCAGAGTTTTGGATCATTTATAGTGATATCTGCAATTGGCATTCAGGACCATCTGATGTAATATGTGACTGAATTTTATACATATGAAGGCATCTCTTACCCAGACTATGGTGCTTATTCTGTTTTATTACTTTCTCTTATTTTAAAAATGTTGAAGATGTTACTGCAGTTACTCCAAAGGACTCAATAGTTCGGTGAAATTTTAAAACAGGTAAAATTAACATTTATTTTGTAAATTTTAAAGCAACATAAAGTTAGGCATTTTCAACCATAAATCTTGTAGGACCATTGAATGTTATAGTTTGGGTCTTCAGAAAGAAACTTGGAAGAGCCATAATCAAAGATGAAACTTTTCGAGCATAAGCAGGGTAAGGGTATCATATATTTGTTGGTCATATCTGCAATCTCAAGACTTGATATTTCTTTACTTGTATTCTAAAGTGAAGTTGGTTAAATAATTAATTTATAGTTTAATTAACTTCTACATGGTGGAAAATTCACAAACTACAAATTTTGCTAGAAAGAAGAAGGTAGGGATATAAACTTTGTGGGCAGTGGTATCCATGTCACATCATTGTGTCTAGCACACAACTGATTTATGGCAACATATTGAAGACAGTAATAGCATCTGTGGTAGTCTGCATTATATTCTTGTTTAATTGGATGTTTATTAAAGGGCATTATGTCTTTTTCTAGTTTAGCTAGTCTCTTTCATTTTTTTTTTAATCCAAAGTTCTTATTCTTCTAATTATTGCAGGATCCCAAGAACCATTGGAGTATCTATACCAATGAAAGCTACATTCTTTATGACATACATAATGGTTGATGGGTGGGCTGGCATTGCCAGCGAGATACTTCGACTGAAACCATTGGTCATATATCATCTGAAAAACATGTTTTTAGTGAAAACAGAGAGGGACAGAGAGAAGGCAATGGACCCTGGAAGCATTGGTCTTCCTGAGACCCTTCCAACACTCCAATTATATTTTCTCCTTGGGCTTGTCTATGCTGTAGTCACTCCACTGCTTCTTCCCTTTATACTAGTATTCTTTGCCTTTGCATTCCTTGTTTATCGACACCAGGTTATCACCTTGCTAGTAGTTTTCTTCTGCTTTTTCTTGATATTATCTCCATGTGCTTCTTGTTGAAAATGATTACATCCTTCAGAGCATGAATACTTACCAAGGAAAATTATAGTATTTTTGCTGTTGGAGACCCAGTGGAATATAAATATGGCCAATAGCCGCTTACATAGTGATTTACTCTTCACTGTCCAATAGTGTTAAGAATATATGTCATGGAGATGTTCTTCTTCTCATCTAGTTCATTTTAAATGATAATGGAGTAATGCATCAACTTTGTCTGGACTCACTTTTAGTGTTTGTCTTCTGATCCATTTTTTATATTTGCTGTTTGCAGATAACTAATGTTTACAATCAAGAATATGAAAGTGCCGGTGCATTTTGGCCACATGTTCATGGCCGCATAATAGCTAGTTTGTTGATATCCCAATTGCTTCTGCTCGGTTTACTCAGCACAAAGAAAGCTGCTAACTCCACTCCTTTACTTATTATTCTGCCTGTACTGACAATATGGTTTCACAAGTACTGCAAAAGCCGATTTGAACCTGCTTTTAGAAAATATCCGCTAGAGGTAAGTTCAATATTATGCTCTAAATTTCTGGATACCTATTTACAATTCATATTGATCAATAGCCCTATCTCCTTCAATTGGAGTTTCACTTACGTTGCTGTTTACGTCAGTAGAACCATCTCACTTTCTCAAAATGGTAGTTCCACAACATTTGGATTTAATATTTTTAAAATTCATTATATTGACTTTTTTCCTTTTTTGAGGAGACAATAGGCACGTAATGCCTAAAGAATTTCATTAAAGATTAAGAGGAGTTCAGAAGTGAAAAATGGGAATAAAACAAAGTAAAAGAGATTACGGGAACCAGAGTTTCAGCAAAAGCCTGCAAGTAGAATCACTATGCCATTCTTAAGCCCCTCTAATACTAGTCTGCTTGCAGAAGGACTTCACAGGTCTAGCATCCTTCTCTGGAACCATCACCAACCAGGATATCACGAGCCTCTTGATTCTTCTTAACAGCTCTGTGATGGTACACCAGGAATTCATTAAAATTCTGATACTGCTCTCAATCCAGACTTGCCAGCAAGCTGCTGCAACTAACATGCCCCATCCTTTCCATCATTGGCAGAGAACACAGTAGTTTTAAGGTCTAACAACCTGACAAGACTCTTTCTTATCAGGAAGCCTATGCCTCTTTTTTATGTGTGATGCCAGTCCAGTACAAAATCATAGCTTAAATTGCTCGTAGTTGGCTGTTTCCCTTCATTGACAAAATGCATTTCCAGACAGAGAACAGGCTCAGATGGGAGCAGATTGTAATCCATCTGCTCCTCCACAGATCACAAAGATGTTGTATATCCTGTGTTCTTTGATGAATTTTGAATAGGTGCCTGAATGGCTCCAAATGCTAGAGATTGCCGTACATCTGATGAAGAGATGTTTGGCCGATTCTTCCTCTCAACCATAGAATACACATGGTATATGTAATATTTTTGGCTGCATAATAGGAATCCTATACTGAAATGCTATTATTGTATCTAATTATCTATTTTCTGAATGCTGAATTATGTCCGAACTTTGTAGTCTTCACATCTGTTCTTTCCATTCTGTGTAAGATTGATATTTTTTGTAATGCCTCCGGAGAGTAATAGATTATGTGCACCATGCATTAGAGTTTGCACATTAGACGAGAGGATGAAAGAGATTAAGGGTTATAATACTATAGGCTTTCAAGGTTATAATACTATAGGCTCTCAATAAACTTGAGGAAATATGAGACCAAACGGCCACATGGACATTTGATGCATAGATGGGGGAAGAAGAAAAGAAAGCTTCAAGGTTATAAGAATTAAGATATCCTGTTCTCTTTCAATTTAAGCCATTAGAAATTTGCTCTATGCTAGCTTCAATTGGCATTACATGTCCATTGTTAACCAATGTAGGAAAAATACAAACCATCACATATTTCCCCCCTTCTTGACTGATTAGAAGTTATAACAGAAGATTCATTATGTTTCTTATTCATCTATTTCTTTTTTAGTAAAAGAAATATAAATGCATCATTTTGTTTTTCTGCAATGATGTCAGGAAGCGATGGAGAAGGATATGATGGAGCGAGCTTCTGAACCTAACCTTAACCTTAAGGCTTACTTAGCTGATGCGTACTTGCACCCGATCTTCCGTTCAATTGAGGATGTGGAAACGGGGGAGGTCAGAGTTGACAAAGGCCAATCTTATATGTCCTCACCCACAAGGAGTGAATTTAGTTCTTCTTCACCCCAGTATGTATACCATTATGAAATTGAACCTTAACACATTTGTCGTCTGACCTGCAACTCTTTCTTGTATGAATCCTCTGATTTAAGTTTGCTATTTTAGTTAACGTTAGTTCATTATTTTTGTCTCCTTTTATCTTTCATGCGAAAACGTATGCATGCAGACTGATTTGTTTGATGTATCTGTTGCCCATTCATTGTACAAGTTCATAACTAGCTCACTTTATGCCCAATTACCGAGTTCTGAATTGTGTTACAACTAATTTGCTTAGTTATAAACTAGAATTGCAAGTCAGACAAAATATTGGAGCATATAGTGGGTTTAGGAGGATTTAAGACAAATGTATATATATATATATATATATGGGTATGAAATTTGTATGCTTACACATAAAGGCTGAAGCTTTTATTCTGAACTTTCTGGAGAATGTTGTATTATTTTTTTTCTTTTGATAATCGAAGAGCTAATCTCCACCTTTCTACCATTACTACTCCATCCGGGGTTGAACCCTCGATCTCTTGCTCAAGTGGCGGGGTGGAGCCATCCGACCTTTTCGGAGAAAGTTGTATTGCAATCCAAATCGTACAAGTTTGAATCACCAGCATTCATTTTACAAACTGGCTGAATTTTTCACCGCTTTCCTGAATCTTTAAGTTGAATGATCCACAATTCAATCTTCCTCGCATACTTTTGCCTTTAGTTGAATGACCATGGATGGGAATTGGTGCAGTGTGAAGAGCAAGGAACGATTTGATTGCCGAAATTAAACTTCAAAGATTAACACAAAAATGGAAGGCCAACTGATTAGAAGAACCCTTCATTTGGTGAAAGGATTCTTTATTAAATATGTGAAAAAGTTTTTTATTTTTTTGGCACAATGTATATATGGATATGACCTCTAGTTCCGGCATTAAATATCGGTATAAAATTATACTAAAAAAAAGGGCTTGATAATGAAGGAATATGTTATAATTATTTAATTACAGAAATATGTCTAAAATATGATGCCGACTTTAATAAGAAAAAAATTGTGGGGAAATGGAACAGAAATCCTTGAACTTCTCGTCGGTGAATTTGGTGGTTTCTGGTCCAGCTCGATAGACAGTGATAAAGGGAAAGTGTAACCTGGTTGTCTTAAATTCAGAGGGCTTTTCTTAACTTTGACACTGAAGTTTGCTGATGTTCTTTCCACTCTTTCTAAATTACTCGCAGGGGCGCAACCGCCAGCTAGTCTGTTGATAGGTAAACCGTGTCCGTCGAGCTTTTCCTGTTGGAGATCTCAGGTTCGTGGGGGAGGGTACAGCCCTCCAAACGGTTACGATCACCGGTTCGGGTTAATCTTCTTTCATGACGTCAATGGTTAGATCATGCCTTGCACAGCTCTCAAAGCACTCTGACCTCTTCCATCTATTTTGTGATTGAAAGAGATTTGATCTACAATATTAAACAAGGTATGTTTATAGATGAAAAACTAGTAATCTTCCATCTATTTTGTGATTGAAAGAGATTTGATCTACAATATTAAACAAGGTATGTTTATAGATGAAAAACTAGTAATCTTCCATCTATTTTGTGATTGAAAGAGATTTGATCTACAATATTGAACAAGGTATGTTTATAGATGAAAAACTAGTAAGCTCATAAAAAAAAATAAAAAAAAAAAAAAAAAAAAAAAACCTACAAGATGAACAAGCATGCATAAGAAATTTATTGAATAAAAAAAAAAATATTAGGGAGGTACATCGACACAGGGCATAAGAAGGTTGGGCTAAGGTCAGGTCACAAATATGGTCTATTTAGATTGAGCAAGTGATTCATGAGTTTAATGACTCTGGCCGGCCTGCTGCTTATGTAGCATGTACATATTTGGCATATATATAACATCTGCATATATATGGTACAATATAATATTAAGAAACATGTACCATACAGCTAAAGATACGAATCATTTAAGAAATCATTCTTCTAATCTAAGATTGTGTATTATTATTAATATATTTTTGGTACTGCCGGTGCAATACCAGCACATTCTTTAGCACACATGGCTAAGATAGTATGCAAAGCCCTATTTTTTTTTTTTTTTTTTAAAATTAGCATTAGTTCTCTAACACCAATTTAGTATACGTTACTATCCATACCTCTATACCGTTTAATATATTAGCTAACAGATTTTGTAAAATATTTTGTGACCTTATCTATTATAATCGTCCAGAAGTAAATGACGATTTCTTAATGAAATAAACGCGCATAATTTCAGCACGCAGAAATAATACAATCATTTTTAAAATAAAAAAATAAAACATATATTGAGAACTAAAATCGCCTACAGAGTACAAAATAGTTGTATTAAAATATGGCAAGCTCAAATTGGGCTACAAATAATTTTAGTATCAGTTTCCAAACCGTGAATATATGATTTACTGCTAGCTAAGCAGAAAAATCTGTGAGTAAAAACACAGAATTTGTGTTAAAAAGGAACATTCTTATATACGTCTACTTAACGTTTCAAGCATCCGGTGAGAATCAAAAATATTTTAGGATATTTTTTTTATATAAATTTATCTAAAGTCTATTTGATTTCATTTTTAGCCCTGCATTGTGAGAGTCAATAATACTCTTACAACAAAAAAAATCTTGTTCTCTCAAAGCCCCTTTCAAACGAGCAAAAACCAATCTTGCTCTTATGCATGAGATACTTTAAAACTTGAACTAGTATCAACTTAATAGGCGTGAGAATTACAAGAAGAAGGCATTTGATTCACGATGGAAAATCAAAATAGCCGTATCTTTTAGTACATCTGGGTCATGCCTATAATAAAAAATGGAATCGAAGTAGAATTTAAATATTAAAAAAAAATAAAGTTTGAATTCCAAGTGATTAGGACATTTTGATGCCTTTCAGAAGGTATAATATTTTTTTTTTGATCATATCACGATGATTACTGTGAGCACCTCGGATGAGTGCTATATCACAAGATATTTTAAATTCTCGGGTCATCAACACGATCACTGATCACTGTATGAGCTGAGGAGTTCATTTTCATGCTGAGCTAAGGCATATCCAAGGTCCGACCTGTGTATGAGCTGCTTAGTCGACTTATCTCTTTAACGTGCATGATAGCTGTCTATTCCAAATAGATAAAATTTTGCATAACCATCTCCCATGATCTCGCAGGAGTGATTAAGGACTGAATTATCTTGTCCAGTTTGGCATGTCTAACGGTCCGACAATCTCAGGATCATACAATCTCACTGCTAACAACCTAGCGGTCCGACATCTTTCTACATAAACAACCAGAGCTTTGAGGACCCAGATATGTCCAATCAAATTCCTCTTAAAGAATTCGATGGCTGCTCCTTTTGTTCTTTGCTTTTCTGATTTAAGTATCGGAAGGTCCTCATCGGAGCTACAACCTCCAGCTTGGGACTTATTTTGTAGGTGACTCCAGCACCAGCATTGCCACGCGAGATTTTCAGGTGTCTGTCTTCCAACTTTAACCGATTTAAGCAGCAACAGATAAAGGAAGAGCACATTCGCATTTATGGCCCCAAGACGGATATCTTCTCGGTTTTCTAATGCTGCCACTTCCTGACAGGTGGCCAGCCAAGCTGATAATCAAGTTCAACTGCTGGCGCTGGAAATCCCTCTACCGGTTCAATTGGCCCAACCGACGTCAGTCATGGCCAACCAATTCGATCAGCTCTTCTAGCAAATTCAACATCTGACGACCGCAATCCAAGCGATCTATACCTTTCTCATGCCCTTTCAGATGGCATCACAGCCTCTCCAAGGTGTCCCTGCACCCCCTACGGTGGTGCGTCATACAGTTCTCTCAGTGGTGTCGCTTGTGCCTTCCGTAGCGATGCTTCCACAGAATCCTGTTTTGACTGCGGCTCTACAGCCACCACCTTAATCAGAGCCGCAAGCGCCTCTTCGAAGTCCGAAAAGGAGGTTGACTCATCAAAGTCGCCTTAGGGCTCAGCAGCCGGTCATGCGGTGATCTCCAAGCCCACAGTCGAGCCATGACTCAACCTTCAAACGTCGATCTCCTCTATGCTCTGAGACTAGTACTATCTGTGAAGTTGATTTTTAAAGATGATTTTAGAAGCTCGACCAACAGTTGGGACAGAAAATAGAAAATGCTCTCAACAATAATAGCTCCTCGACGCTGCCCTACGAAGGGTATAACAGCTATCCACCTTTCATCCCGAGGATTGTACAGGAACCACTCCCTCTGTACTTCAAACTACCTCAGCTGGAGGTCTACGATGGGATCACCAACCCCGTCGATCATGTGGAGACTTTCAAAGCAGCTATGCTCCTTCAAAGAGCATCGGATGCAATCTTCTGTCGAGCATTCCTCCCAACCCTTAAGAAGGCCACTTGGCAGTGGTACTTGAGTTAGAGGTCGGCGTCTATCCATTCTTTTGAGGACTTGTGTTAGTCTTTTGTCGGTCATTTCATCAGCAGCCTGCGACAGCAGAAGCGGTCTGACTACCTCCATACCATCAAGCAAAAGGAGGGCGAGTCAATCTGCTCTTTTATGAACAGATTTAATATGACGACCCTGGAGGTCCAAAATCTGGATCAGTCGATCGTGATGGCCGCAATGATGAGCGATCTGCTGAAGAATGATTTGAAAAAGCCGTTAGTTAAGACTTATCCTCGGGATCTTCGGGATATACCCATGTGGAGAAGTATGCCCATATGGAAGAGGCCTTTGTCAATGATACTCCTGTCGGTTTAGCCTCGGTGGGACCCAGCAAGGAGTACCATCTAAGGCGAGAAGAGAAAAGATACCAATGCTCTCGATCCCCACCCCCGAGGTGGAATAATGGAGGTCAATATCATCGATCTCGTAGTCCTTCAAGAAGGATTCAGCTATCATCATCTCCTGGGCAGTATAATAACTACATACCCCCGAATGTTTTTCGAAGAGAGGTATTGTTATAAGTAGGGCTTGAGTTACCTGAGCCATGACTGATGAGAATAAGATCGAAATGCTATCGAGACCTGAATAGATACTGCTTTTACCATCTTGATCATGGTCACAATACTGAAGATTGCCACTAGCTTCGCAACGAGATCGAGAGGCTTATCAGGCAGGGGCGGCTGAATCATTTTGTCCGAAGAGCGACTTCTCAATGTCAAGCTTCGAAAGTTGAGCAGCCGCCCCCTCTGCCTCAGCAGCCTCTCCCTCAGCCTCAGCCGCAATAAGCACCAACATGGCATGAATGACAGCAGATCGAAGGGCAACTGGTGGAAAAAGAGCGACCCATTCGAGGAGAAATCCACAGGATTATTGGGGGGTCATCTAGATCAGCGGAGTCCCTCGACTTACAATGCCATCCTCGGTCATCCTAGCCTGTGGACTTTGAAAGCTGATATCTCAAGCTATTATCTAATGATGAAGTTTACGATCAACCGAGGATCTTTTAGATGTCCTGCTGAGGAAGGAGAATCTGAGCCGGATGATGAAAATCGGCTCACATCTAGATGAGGTAAACAAATGCTGACTAATTAATCTTTTACAGAAAAATATGGATCTTTTTGTCTGATGATCATTTTGATCTGATGATTTGATGCTGCAGCGAGCCAAAGTCTCACAGCCTATCGAGCAGACGCTAGAAGGAAGGTTATCGCCCAATTGAAGGTCTGTATCGGATGGATAAAATGGTACGCCCAGGAACTTATAGGCTAAAGCAGCTCGACGGAACTCTAATTTCTAGGCCATGAAACTCGATGAACCTCAGCATATATTACCAATGATGTAATAATATTTTCTATGAAAATAAAATTTATAGGACCATCAACTTACAATGGACGTCCGAGTCTTCCAAGAATTGCCTCCTTCTCCTACTTAAGATCCTGAACTATAACTACAATTAAGTAACGCGAGGGCTAACTTATTAGACCCTCAAGAAGACCTCGACAACTTCGAGGTGGGGCTAACTTACCAGACCCTTACAGAACCCGAGTCGCGTGAGAAGCGGAGGGAGACCCTTAGGAAACCTCCGAAGGGCTAACTTATCAGACCCTTAAGAAGATCTTGATGACTCCAAGGTGGAGCTAACTTATCAGACCCTTGTAGAGCTCAAGTTATGCGAGAAACGAAAGGAGATCCTTTGGAAACCTCCAGAGGGCTAACTTATCAAACCCTCGAGAAGACCTCGACGACTCCCAGGTGGGGCTAACTTATCAGACCTCTGTAGAACTCGAGTCGTGCGAGAAGCGGAGGGAGACCTTTAGAGAACCTCCAAAAGGCTAACTTACTAGACCCTCGAGAAAATTTCGGTGACTCCGAGGTGGGGCTAACTTATCAGACCCTTATAGAGCCTGAGTCGCACGAGAAGCGGAGGAAAACTTTTAGGAAACCTCCGGAGGGCTAACTTATCAGACCCTTGAGAAGACCTTGATAACTCTGAGGTGGGGCTAACTTACCAGACCCCTGCAGAGCTTGAGTCATGCAAGAAGCAGAGGGAGACCCTTAGGGAACCTCCGGAGGGCTAACTTACCAGACCCTCGAGAAGATTTTGATGAATCTGAGGTGGGGCTAACTTACTAGACTCTTGCAGAATCCGAATCGTGCGAGAAGTGGAGGGAGACCCTTGAGGAAACCTTCAGAGGGATAACTAATCAGATCCTCAGAATGTCGTTGAGAGTACAAGATGCTGTAGATATAAACTCGTCGTTGGCACACACTGCCTCTCACGAGAAGACGAGAAGTGCTAGATGCCATAGGCACAAGATCACTGCAGGCACACAACGTCACTCGTGAGGACTAACTTACCAGACCCTCGAAAAGACCTCGACGACTTCGAAACGGGGCTAACCTACCAGACTCCTACAGAGTCTGAGTCACATGAGAAGCGGAGGGAGACCTTTGAGAGAACCTTCAAAGAGATAACTAATCAGACCCTCAGAATATCGTCGAGAGTGCAATATGCCGTAGGTACAAGCTCGCCGCTGGCACACACTGTCTCTCGCACAAAGATGAGAAGTGCTAGATGCCGCAGGCACAAGATCGCCGCAGACACACAATACCACTCGTGAGGGCTAACTTACCAGACTCTCGAGAAGACCTCGACGACTCTGAGGTGGGGCTAACTTATCAGACCCTTGCAGAGCCCGAGTCGCACGAGAAGTGGAGGGAGATCCTTGAGAAAATCTTCGGAGGGATAACTAATTAGACCCTCAAAATATCGTCGAGAGTATAAGATGCCGTAGGCACAAGTTCACTGCTGGCACACACTGCCTTTCACGCAAAGACGAGAAGTGCTAAATACCATAGGCACAAGATCACCGCAGGCACACAACGTTGCTCGTGAGAGCTAACTTACCAGACCCTCGAAAAGATCTCAGAGGCGGAGCTAACTTACCAGACCCCTGCAGAGCCCGAGTCATGCGAGAAGCGGAGGAAGACCCTTAGGGAACCTTCGAAGGGCAAACTTACCAGACCCTCGAGAAGACTTCGACGACTCCGAGGTGGGGCTAACTTACCAGACTCCTGTAGAGTTTGAGTCGCGTGAGAAGCTGAGAGAGATCCTTAGAGAAACTTTAGAGGTCTAACTTACCAGACCCTCGAGAAGACCTCGATGACTCAGAGACGGGGCTAACTTACCAGAACCTTCAGAGCTAGAGTCGCGCGAGAAGCAGAGGGATACCCTTAGAGAACTTTCGAAGGGATAACTAATCAGACCTTCAGAATATCACCGAGAGTGCAAGATGCCATAGGCACAAGCTCGCCGCGGGCACACATTGCCTCTTGCATGAAGACGAGAAGTGCTTAATACCGTAGGTACAAGATCGTCGTAGGCACACAACGTTACTCGTGAGGACTAACTTACCAGACCCTCGAGAAGATCTCGATGACTTCGCGATGGGCTAACTTATCAGATCTCTGCAGAGTCTGAGTTGTGCGAGAAGTGGAGGAAGATCCTTAGAAAACCTCCGGAGGGATAACTAATCAGTCTCTCAGAATACCGTCGAGAGTGCAAGATGCCATAGGTACAAGCTCGCCACTGACATGCACTGCCTCTCGCATGAAGATAAGAAATGCTAGATGCTGTAGGCACAAGATCGCCGCAGGCACACAATGCCACTCATGAGGGCTAACTTACCAGACCCTCGAGAAGATCTCAGTGACTCTGAAGCAGAGCTAACTTATCAGATCCCTGCAGAGCCCGAGTCACACGAGAAGCGGAGGGTGATCTTTAGGAAACCTCTGGAGGGACAACTAATTAGATCCTCGGAACATCACTGAAGAGCTCTAGATGCCATAGGCACAAGCTTGCCGTCGACACACAGTCTCTTCAAAAGAAGAATAAAAAGACAGATAGTGTACGGTCAGAGGCATTATCTCAACAAGTACTCCTTCTACCTGAGATATTTTCTCAAACTCAAGAGTGGGGGGATAGTGTTGAGATAATGATTATGATGCCTCTAATTCATGAACGGCCAGATTACATTCAAGCTGTTCTCAACTGCTCTAAATATGTTCACTTTAATCGAAGTTGTCCTAAATATATCTATGCTAAAGCTGAGCAACCTAGAATCTTACTCGTGCTGAAGGCAGAAGGAAGGCGTGAAAGCAGAAGCGCGTGACATTGGATCCGAGGCACTTTTGGAGTACTCCTTTCGTCGGTTCTTCAAACTCAAGAGTAAGGGGATAGTATTTCGTGCTTACCGTGAGTACCTCGGACAGCGCTATATCACAAGACATTTCAAGTTCTCGGATCATCAACATGACTGCTGACTGCCGTATGAGTTGAGGAGTCCATCTCCATGCTGAGCTGAGGCATCTCCGAAGTGTGATTTGTATATGAGCTGCTCAGTTGACTTATCTCTTTAACGTGCGCGATAGCTGTCTATCCCGAATAGATAAGATTTGGCATGACCATCTCCTCTGATCTTGTGGGATCGATTAAGGGCTGAATTATCCCGTCCAATTTGATATGTCCAATGATCCGATAATCTCGGAATCGTACAATTCCATAGTTAACAACCCAGCTATCTGATATTTTTCTATATAAACGATCAGAGCTTCGAGGATTCAAGTAAGTTCAATCAAATTTTTTTTAAAAAATTTGATTACTGCTTCTTTTATTTTTTATTTTTCTGATTTGAATGTTTGAAAATTTTTATCGAAATCATAATTTTTTATTTAAAATTTATTTTACAGATGACTCTAACATTAATATCCTCGTATGGGATTATTAGATATCTATTTTCTCACTCCGACGAACCTAAGTAGTAACAGATCCAATAAAAAGTGACACACGTTTTAGAAGGGATGAGTGGAACCGAGAGGTGCAAAATTACCGTGGTGCACGGGCCGGCGTAGGGTACGATTTGCCATTTGTTGCGCTCTGCGATTTGACCGTGCGACGTGGGTTCACTTTCGGACGGCTGAATATAGACGTCCTGCAAGCAACGTCACACGTTTTGCATTTCGGACAGGGTACACGTTTCGATTTTTTATGATATGAGTACACGTTTCGATTTTTGTCAAAGAAGGGCTGACGCCAAACGACATACGTTTTAGGGGCATTCCAGAAAGTCTGTCGGGGATGAAATTGAGAATGAAGTTCACACCTGAAATGAAATTGGGAAGAGAAAACTTTCATTTTAACTGTTTAATCGAAAAAAAATTTATTTTAATTATAATTTTTGGATAGAATGAGCTTTTATTTTTTTTGATGATTTAAATTTAAATTTTTATCTCATTCTAATTTTAATTATAACTATGAATCAAATATTTTGAAGAATATGATTATTTTAAATTTTATTTTAACCCATTCTGCATCTGATTTTTTCGATTGCGACTTAGATTGTGAATCAAACACTCTTTTATATTAAATGTTTGATATAATAATGAGTACTTGGAATGGATTTGTTCTCTCACTGGTTGGTCCGGCACAAATTTTATCAGTTTAACCGATCTTTCTCAATTTGATCGATAAAAATGATAATGGAGAAATTTCAATGATTTAAATGTACCCACTTCCTCTAATGCACATGCATTGCTCATGTGTATATTATTAAATTCAGTATATTGACATGCTCAACAGGAGTAGAATGTTGTATACTGGACCTATTCCATGAGGATTAAATATTGTATATTAGATCCCACCGTATGAAAAATAAGAATGTGGTCCACTGGCTTTGAAAAATGCTTGTTGGAATTATATGTGAAATAGCGGTATAGGAAATGATTTATTATTCATTAGAAATATTTATATAAGCGATATGTTGGTTTTGGAGCTGATTTGTAAGTTGCTATTTGAAATTATATGTTGTTGGTGCAAAAATCCGCTTGCACCGGAGAAGCTGGAGTCGAGGGAGTCGCGGTCGCCGCCGGACCTGCAAAGGAAGTTTAAACTGGAGGTGGGGTTACTCCGATAAGACCCTCCGACGCTCAAGTCAGTTCTCTGTCTCAACAAAAATGGAGTGCTCGAACGGAGAATTTAGCAGAGTTTTGAGGTAAAAAACTAAGAGCTTATAGAATAACGTATCTGGGGTTTTCCTTTTATAGACGGAGAGGACAACAGATTGATAGCGACGCCTGTAACCGTCTGGTGGTGGGCCGCCCAGAGTCAGGAGGAATTTATTGCGGAGAGTAATGGAGTGGGGTCGTGGCTATCGCCATGGCTCGCCACGTGGGATCAGTTACGGGGAGTGGAGCGGCGTCTGCTGTCGTGACTCATCTGGGGGTGGTGGAATCGCACAGGATCCGCCGCAGGGAGTGGAGCAGAATCATGGCCGTTAATACGGCCTGTCAGGGAGTAATGGAGCTGCGTAGGGTTCGCCGCAGGGAGTGGAGCAGTGTTGTCCGTTACTGTGGCCTGCCAGGGGGTCCAGATTGGTTGGTCAAAGTTCGGTTAGAGTCGGTAGCGAGGTCCGGTGCTTGTAGAAGTTTGGACGAGGTCTTCCCACAGTCGGAATAGAAGACGGAGCCTGGCTTCCGTAGGAATCCGGACGGAGTCTACTTGCAGTCGGGGTCGTGGACGAAGTCCGGCTCCCGTGGGAGTCCGGACGAAGTCTGTCCGCAGCCGTTGGAGTCGAGGGCGAAGCCCGGCTCCCGTAGGAGTCCGGGCGGAGTCTTTCTGCAGCCGTTGGAGTTGAGGACGAAGCCCGACTCCCGTAGGAGTCCGGGTGGAGTCTTCCTGCAATTAAAGTCGAAGGTGAAGTCCGGCTCCCGTAGGAGTCCGGACAGGGCTTACCAGCAGTTGATGTTGAGGACGGAGCCCGGCTCCCGCAGGAGTCCAGGCGGAGTCTACTTGCGGTCGAAATTGTCGGCGGAGTCTGGGTCCCGTAGGAGTCCGGACGAAGTCTGTCTGCAGTCATTGGAGTCGAGGATGAAGTCCGGCTCCCGTAGGAGTCCGGGTGGAATCTTCCTGCAATTAAAGTCGAAGGCGAAGTCCGGCTCCCATAGGAGTCCGGACGGATCTTACCGACGATTGAAGTTGGCGACGGAGCCCGGCTCCCGTAGGAGTCCGGGCGGAGTCCTTTTTGAAGTTGGAGTCGTGGGCAGAGCCCGGCTCCCGTAGGAGTCCGGACGGAGTCCTCTCGGAGTTGATTCTGCTGAGAACTTCGGCTGTGGGTATTTTGTACCCAACACCAATCCCCCTACTTTCGAGTTTGAATTTCGAATGAAGAAAGTACAGAGATATAGCCAAAGTTGTCCCCTTCCTTCGGGGCTTCATCCTGCCAAAAGGATGGTACCTTTCTTCCGTTTGAGAGCCTAGCCACTCAGCCACTTCCTTGGTGCCCCTGCCAACTCCGAGCGTCCTCCGTGTTGGTCCTTGCCATCTTCAGTCCCCCTACTCCTCTCCAAGGGATTTCCCCGTCATGTCCTCCACCTCGGAGGCCATCCTCAAGGGGATGTCAAGGGCTTGGAGGAAGGTGAGGAGGAGAACAGCGATCGGTGAGTTCTCCGGCCATCGAGCGGCCGCTGAGGGTCCCCGTCGTTTCGAAGGGGGCTCGAGGAAGAATTCCTTCGACAACAGGGGTTTAATAATGGAGACCGCCGGTAAAGGTGTTCTGCCTGAGAATTTTGGAGTAGCAAGACGGGGTGACACCGATCAGGAGGGCAGAACTGCCGTCACAAGCTATGGCGGGATCCTTGATGTCGTCGGGGTCGAGGGACCAGAAGCGGTCGACGTCGACGGTGGGGCAGTGAAACTTGTTGCGGGGACGGTGGAAGTAGCGCATGCCGACCTTGCCAGAGCATTTTGGACGGTGGCTGTCATGGAGCATTCGGTGATGACGCATATCTCTGGTGCCACCGCTGCCCCCGGGGTGACTCCGGTTCTTCTTGAAACAGGTCTTCGTCGCCGCTGCCGTTGCCCCTACCGCCCCCGAGAATCTATCCCATCCTTTTTCCCCTAAAGTTTGGACTTCAGAGGTGGAGCGAAACAAGGCGGGGCGAAAGCCGATGGGCCCGTCACACGCACTGGACAACGCGGCTGGGAAGGACAGAAATGGGAAGAGAAGTTTGCAGCTCGAAGCAGCCTCCGGTGTATCCTTTCCAAACTGTGTTCGCGAGACTTGCAATGATGTATATTTTTTCTGGCCCACCGGGTCTTGTAACGTACATCTTGTTAATTGAAAAATGAAAAGGAGATTTTGTTACTTCGTCCACATCTTGCATCGAATAGTTGTCTGTCGAACTTCTTTATTCTTCTTTCTTCTCTCTTCCTCCTTTTCTTTTTTCTCTTTTTTCTTTTTTTTTTTTTTTATGTCGTCCTAAGGTCATCGGTGGTCCCTTTTATTCGTGTTGGATTGTCATTTGCCGAGCTCCTTTTCGATTTTTACGTCGTTCGAAGGTACCCGGTTGCCATTGCACCAACCCATCTTTTCCGTCAATGGCCGCAGGCTCGCCCGGGGCCATTCGGGCTTGGGGTCCCTCTTAGGGCTTGAGTCTGGGGGTCCGAGCTTCTGTCACCCTGAGTAAGTTGTCCTATTTTGCGTCGAAAGCTTCCTTGAAAGCTGGGACTCCCGATGGGAGTCCCAATCCTTGCTGTGACAGGGTTTTCTGTACCTTGGGCGCTGTTTGTTTTCCAATCGTCGCTGTTGTGGTCCATTGCCTTCCTTTTTCGCTTGAAGCTTTTTCTCCGCTGAAGTCGAGGCGAAGTTTGGCTTCCGTGGGAGTCTGGACGAAGAACACTAGCTGTTGAAGTTGGTGACGAAGTCCGGCTCCCGTAGGAGTCCGGGCGGAGAATCCCTCTTGAAGTTGGAGTTGTGGGCGGAGCCCGACTCCCGTAGGAGTCCGGGCGGAGTCCTCCTGCAATTAAAGTTAGGTGTGAAGTCCGACTCCCGTAGGAGTCCGGACGGATCTTACCGGCGGTTGAAGTTGGCGACGGAGCCTGGCTCCTGTAGGAGTCCGGGCGGAGTCCCCCTTGAGGTTGGAGTCGTGGGCGGAGCCCGGCTCCCGTAGGAGTCCGGGCAGAGTTCTCTCGGAGTTGATGTTGCGGGCGGAGCCCGGCTCCCATAGGAGTCCGGGCGGAGTCTTCTTTGGCGTCGTGGATGGAGCCCGGCTCCCGTAGGAGTCAGGGCGAAGTCTTCCTGCAATCAAAGTAGGGTACGAAGTCCGGCTCCCGTGGGAGTCCGGACGGACTTTATCAGAAATTGAAGTTGGCGACGGAGCCCGACTCCCGTAGAGGTCCGGGCTGAGCTTACCACCGGTTGAAGTTGCTTAAGCTAGGACAAGGTTTTGCTCCTAGGGGGCGCATATGGGCGTTGCAGGGCCTCTCTCCCCATCCGGTCTAAAAGAACCGGGCCTTTGACTTTGCTCATGTCAGGACGAGGTCCTCCTCCTGTTCATGACATGGCTGTGGGGGCACGTTAGGGCGCTGTAAGGCCTCTCCCCCCATCCGGTCTAAAAGAACCGGGCCTTTGACTTTGCTCAAGTTAGGGCGAGGTTCTCCTCCTGTCCCTAACAGGGCTGTGGGGGCACGTTAGGGCACTGTAAGGCCTCTCCTCCCATCCGGTCTAAAAGAACCGGGTCTTTGACTTTGCTCAAGTTAGGGCGAGGTTCTCCTCCTGTCCCTAACAAGGCTGTGGGGGCGCATATGGGCATTGCAGGGCCTCTCCCCCCATCCGGTCTAAATGGAACCGGGCCTTCGACTTTGCTCAAGTTAGGGCGAGGTTCTCCTCCTATCCCTAACAGGGCTGTGGGGGCACGTTAGGGCGCTGTAAGGCCTCTCCCCCCATCCGGTCTAAATGGAACCGGGCCTTCGACTTTGCTCAAGTTAGGACGAGGTTCTTCTTCTGTCCCTAACAGGGCTGTGGAGGCACGTTAGGGCGCTGTAAGGCCTCTCCCCCAATCCGGTCTAAAAGAACCGGGCCTTTGACTTTATCGAGACGACGTTTTCCTTTCGTTTCTGACACAGTTTGTGCGAATTGTTCAAAGACATACAGGTATGCAACTTTCAATTAAAATGAAGTTATTGGTAGTACACCCGTAAGTTTTTCGAGCTCCACGGTCGCGGGAGGTCGGCTCCTCCGAGTTCCTTAAGATAATAAGTTCCTGGCCGGACTACTTCTTTGACTTCATACGGTCCTTCTCAGTTTGGGGTGAGTTTCCCCCGGTCCTGAGGTTGCGAGACAGCAGCTCGTCGAAGCACTAGATCTCCTGCTTTAAAGGCTTTATTTTTGACCTGGGCGTTGTAATATCGAGCAACTTTCTGTCTGTAGG